>NC_088238.1:41942423-41957423 GCF_036934945.1 Oncorhynchus masou masou
GGAGAATTAATGTTGAATGTTAGAGGAGAATTAATGTTGAATGTTCGAGGAGAATTAATGTTGCATGTTAGAGGAGAATTAACGTTGCATGTTAGAGGAGAATTAACATTGCATATTAGAGGAGAATTAATGTTGAATGTTCGAGGAAAATTAATGTTGCATGTTAGAGGAGAATTAATGTTGCATGTTAGAGGAGAATTAACGTTGCATGTTAGAGGAGAATTAACGTTGCATGTTAGAGGAGAATTAAAATTGCATGTTAGAGAAGAATTAACGTTGCATGTTAGAGGAGAGTTAACGTTGCATGTTAGAGTAGAATTAACATTGCATGTTAGAGGAGAATTAACACTGCATGTTAGAGGAGAATTAACGTTGCATGTTAGGAGAATTAACATTGCATGTTAGAGGAGAATTAACGTTGCATATTAGAGGAGAATTTACGTTGCATATTAGAGGAGAATTTACGTTGCATATTAGAGGAGAATTTACGTTGCATGTTAGAGGAGAATTAACATAGCATGTTAGAGGAGAATTAATGTTGAATGTTAGGAGAATTAACATTGCATGTTAGGAGAATTAACATTGCATGTTAGGAGAATTAACATTGCATGTTAGAGGAGAATTAATGTTGAATAATAGGAGAATTAACGTTGCGGGTTGGAGGAGAATTAACATTGCATGTTAGAGGAGAATTTACATTGCATGTTAGAGGAGAATTAACATTGCATGTTAGAGGAGAATTAACATTGCATGTTAGAGGAGAATTTACATTGCATGTTAGAGGAGAATTAACATTGCATGTTAGAGGAGAATTAACATTGCATGTTAGAGGAGAATTAACATCGCATGTTAGAGGAGAATTAACGTTGCATGTTAGAGGATAATTAACGTTGCATATTAGGAGAATTAATGTTGAATGATAGGAGAATTAACGTTGCATGTTAGGAGAATTAACGTTGCATGTTAGTAGAATTAATGTTGCATGTTAGAGGAGAATTAACGTTGCATGTTAGAGGAGAATTAACGTTGCATGTTAGAGGAGATTTAACATTGCATGTTAGGAGAATTAACGTTGCATGTTAGGAGAATTAACGTTGCATGTTAGAGGAGAATTAACATTGCATGTTAGAGGAGAATTAACAATGCATGTTAGAGGAGAATTAACCTTGCATGTTAGGATAATTAAAGTAGCAGGTTAGTAGAATCAGGTTAGGAAAGTGTTAGGCTTAAGTTTAGCTAAAATGCTGCAGTTGTCCCCGACACAACTCGAACATGTAACTTTTAGCCTGTAGCTGTATTCCATCTAGCCACAACTGTAGATGCCATCAGTACCCAAATCTAACCGCCTGTAACTCAGGACCTGAAGCAAGGATATGCATTTCCTTGATATTATTTCAAAATAAACACTTTGAGGTTTGTGAAAATGTGAAATTAATGTAGGAGAATGTTACACATTAGACCTGGAAAAAGATAAAGAAAAAAGCATGCGTTTATTTTTTTCATCGTCTTTGAAATGCAAGGGAAAGCCATAATGTACTATTCCAGTTTCGGCTCAATTTAGATATTGGCCACTAGATGGCAGCGGTTTATGTGCATAGTTTTTCGACTGATTCAATGAACCATTGCAGTTCTGTTCAAAATGTTATATCAAGACTACCCAAATGTTTCTAATTGGTTTATTCATACATTTTCAAGTTCATAACTGTGCCCTCTTCAAACAATAGCATAGTATTCTGCCACTGTAATAGCTACTGTAAATTGGACAGTGCAGTTCGCTTAACAAGAATTTAAGTTTTCTGCCCATATCAGATATATCTATGTCATGGCAAATGATCTTGTTACTTACAACCTCATGCTAATCACATTAGCCTACATTAGCTCAACCGTCCTGCATGACCCTGAGTGTCTGGCTGAAGTGCTCTGCTGATATGCGCTGTGAATGGATTTTGTCTATATATCCAATAAACTCAGTTTCATATTACATTTTCATTCTTGAATGTTTATGCTTTATAAAGTCTGTAAGTCCTAGAGACATTACCGTGTTTACATTTAAATAAGTCTTGCAGGTCCTTCTTGTATTTATGTAATATTTAATGAACCAGGAACTGCCCTGGACATTTTGGTTTACTTCTGAACAGTTGCAAGGGATGTTACTTCAACAGTATTGCCAGTCCCTTTATGGTGATCGATGGGAAATAAAAACACAACACAAAACTTCATATAGTAATATAGTTTTCCTTTTTTATTTATTCCAAGGTGTGACTTTAACTTTGAAGGATTGTGTGGAAGCAAGCTCTTGTAGCGGGTGATAGAATAGAGGGAAAACAGGAGGAAGGGATAATAGAGAAGACAGAAGAGAAAGAATCCACGCAAAGGGGAGTTACTGGTTCTGTCGCTGTCCTAAATGACACCCTGTTCCCTCCGTAGTGCACTTGGCGACTTCGGATCAAGTCAAAACTAGTGCACGATATAGGGAATTGGGTGCAGATTTGAGAATTGCCCACTGTTATTAGAATACCCTTGCTCACTTCATGGCTGACATTCTCAGGTTTTGTTTTAAACATGTCATGTTCCAGGCCAATTACATTGCAAATGGTTGAGTGCCACCTCATCAACTGTACAGTCAGGCATCAGATTGCTATACCATATGATGCGGTTAGCTGATATGTTTAACACGTATCCAGGCGTTGTGAGATCTGGCAGCCGTCTGCGGTGTGGTCAGCCTGGAACGCAGCCATCCTCTTATTGAACTGGACCACAACCTAAAAGCTTCCTAGCATAGATAGTTAGGCTACACCGAGTCCAAGATGGCACCCTATAACCTATGTAGTGCACTACTTTTGACTAGAGCCTATGGGGAATAGGGTGCCATTTTGGATGAAGCCTGGGCCTCGCTTTGTTTCACCATACCTGGACACAGGGTTGCTGAGTCCATATTCCTTTATCTCCAGAACATTACCTGATTTCCTTCTCTCTCGCTCTTTTTCACTACTCAACACCTCTACCTGTCTCTCGTTCCTCTCAAAATGCACAGCAAGCAGACAACCTCAATATGGTTTCATTGGACATGATATGAAATAGTATATGTAAAATAGTACATATTATATCATTCTATTGGTGTTGTCATATACCTGGTACAGATGATGGAGTGATGATAGAGGGATGAGACAGAGGAGAGAGGTGACCGACACGCTTCTTTCTGGCCATAACAGTTATTATACTCTTTTATCTTTGTATCCTCCAATCAAAATGATCCTTCCTGTCAGCATCCTCACCCTATCCTCCAATCAAAAATAATTATTCCCGTCAGTGTCCTCACCCCTCTAAACAAGTTGATCAGAGATAAGGGTTAACTACCTTTTACCCACAATTCACTGCTCTCTTCTGATGGCACCCTATACTCTCTGAAATACCAAATTACAACATTATGAAAGCATTGGGACAACATTACACGTTTCTGTGGAAAGAGAAGGGTGTTTGCATGGGGCGGGGAGCTGCTATAAAGGATTTGTGTGTTGGGGGGGGGGGGGGGGGATTCAACCATTCAACATGGACAGCATTTCTACTACAAACAGAGCATGCATCTGCATCAATACACAACCAACCAACCAGTATTTCATTGTTTTCTTTTAAACCATTCCAAATAATAGGAATTGTAATATTATTTGAGGAGGCGAGGTATAGGGCTGGGGAGTGTGGAAGGGGAAAAGAGGAGAGGGGAAGGGAAGGGGTAACTAAACCTCTCTTTGTACAGGAGGGAGACGATGGAGGGAAGAAAGAGCAGGAGGCGTTTTACAAGTCGCTCTCTCCATAGAGGAGAGGGGGAAAATTAAGGGAAGACGAGAGGAGGGGGAAAGGGGGTTTACAAGTCGCTCTCTCCATACAGGAGAGGGGGTTTACAAGTCGCTCTCTCCGTAGAGTGCGCTGGAGAAAGAGATGTAGTCGAGGGCTCCGGCTGGGCCGTCGGCTCCAATGTACCTGGTCACAGAGATACAATATATTACCAGAGAGGTCTAATGTACCTGGTCACAGAGATACAATATATTACCAGAGAGGTCTAATGTACCTGGTCACAGAGATACAATATATTACCAGAGAGGTCTAATGTACCTGGTCACAGAGATACATTATGTTACTAGAGAGGTCTTATGTACCTGGTCACAGAGATACAATATATTACTAGAGTGGTCTAATGTACCTGGTTATAGAGATACATTATGTTACTAGAGCAGTCTAATGTACCTGGTCATAGAGATACATTATGTTACTAGAGAGGTCTAATGTACCTGGTCACAAAGATACATTATGTTACTAGAGAGGTCTTATGTACCTGGTCATAGGGATACATTATATTACTAGAGAGGTCTAATGTACCTGGTTATAGAGATACATTATGTTACTAGAGCAGTCTAATGTACCTGGTCATAGAGATACATTATGTTACTAGAACGGTCTAATGAACGGTACTAGAGAGGTCTAATGTACCTGGTCATAGAGATACATTATATTACTAGAGCAGTCTAATGTACGTAATAGAGATACATTATGTTACTAGAGAGGTCTAATGTAGAGATACATTATATTACTAGAGTGGACTGTGTCCCTGGTCTTAGAGATACATTGTATTACTAAAGTGGACTGTGTCATAGCCACACACTTGTATAGGTTACACAGTTGTACACGTGTGACACAGGACAAATACAAGCACCCCCTATTTGACCTTTGTAATTCTGTGTACCTGGTCATGCGGCTGATGCAGTACTCAGCCTGCTCTGCGGGCAGCTCTCTGCGCAGCTCATCAACCGTGATGTAGGCCTGGGAGAGAGGAGGTGTATATTTATTTCATTTCTATGTATTTATTTAATTGTATTTACCAGGTTGTCCCACAGATGTGAAAATACCTATTTTTCAAGGGAGATCTGGCCATATTAAAATGTTCTAGCTCACCTTGTCAGAGGCCAGGATCTTAAAGGAAGCCATGACCTGGTCAGCGGTGTCTGTCTCGGCCGTCTCCCGGGTCATGAAGTCGATGAAGGCCTGGAAGGTGACCACGCCTGTGTTGTTTGAATCCACCAAGGTCATGATGCGGGCAAACTCCACCTCACCCTATTGGACAACATGTTACAATAGATTAGAACATCTCACCCTATTGGACAACATGTTACAATAGATTAGAACATCTCACCCTATTGGAGTGAGTAGGTTATTTTCATATGATTGTTGAGGAGAACATGTTTTGAAACCTTTAGTATGAAAACGGATGCCATTCATACGATATAACCAAATACAACCAGATAGAGCGCCGTCATTTTGAATAAAGGGACTGAGAAGAAATGAAGGTGAGGTCACTTCCTGTTGGTAGCTAGGCTACTCACCAGATCGTAACCCATGGAGATGAGACAGGCACGGAAGTCGTCAGGGTCCATCATGCCGTTTCTCTTCTGCAAAAAAGAGAGAGGGAGAACACAAGCATCAGTTTTTATGATTGGACATGTGATCAATGAACGATGCAGTGACGCAATGACCAACGATTATGTGAAGGTGACACCCTAGAGACACTGTCCCTCCACGTGGAGGAACAACTACGATGGCAAGAAATCACTGACGATTCCAAATTCACACTTACAGTCAGTGTATTCAACTATGGTAGGTAAAAAAATCATCACATATCACTGTCATTGCAAGTAAAACCTTCAAAATAGTCGCATTCTGTCAAAGCTGAGCCAGGAAATAAAAAGACAAGTGGAAGAAATGCAAGTACAATAATATATTATATATATATATATATATATTTCTTTACCCTGTCGAAGTGATTGAAGGAGGCTCTGAACTCGTTGAGCTGCTCCTGGCTGATACCCTTGGCATCGCGGGTCAGAATCTGGTTCTCCACCTCGTTGATGGTGCGGGCGATGGTGGTCAGCAGCTGCTCCCAGCCCACACGGATATGCTGCAGAGGGAGAGAGGGAACGAGGGAGCGGAGAGTCACAATCTTGACGTAATAATTGCGTGCTCGGAATTTGGGACCAAATACTAAACTTTTGACTACTTCAATGCACTATAAGTGACACCTTATGATACATTCAAAAGGGGAACTAGATACATAAAGTGCACTAACTTCTAAACGGTAAAACTGATATGTATGAAAATACCCCAAAATTAAAGGCGACATTCTGTACTGTCGCCTCATTTAAAACATTTGATCTCAAATCCAATATGTTGGAGTATAGAGCCAAATTAAACGTTTTAGCTTCACTGTCCAAATAGGGGAGTATATGATATTTAACCTAGGTCTAGGATATAAGATACTTTACTTCCATGGTGTAGTTGTGTGTTTGTTGTGTAGTTGTGTGCTGTGCAGTTGTGTGTTGTCCAGTTGTGAGTTGTATTACCTCCATGGTGTAGTTGGTGTGTTTGTTGTCAAAGATGAGGGACTCCTGGCTGAGCTGGTGGTCTCCCTCCAGTTTGTCAATGTTACACTTGTAGTTGATAATGTTTTGTTCATACTGCTTGAGATTGTTCATCTGTTCCTCTAGAGAACCGGCGATGTCCACAGACACATGACCAATCTCCTGTAGAGGGAGAGGGGGAGAGAGGGGGTGGAGAAAAAGGAGGTAGTGAGAACTGAGAAGTGTGAATGGATGACAGTTCAGGCTTCCGTATTCATAAAGTGTCAAAGAGTGCTGATCTAGGATCAGATATAGAATCTAGGATTTAGGTCCATTAATTATAATCTAAAAGGCAAAAGTGATCCTAGATCAGCTCTCCTACTCTGACCCATAAGTGTAGGCACAGTAGATGTTGCGAACCTCTGCGTGTTTGGGGTTCGGAGACCCTGTCGCTGCTTAGCCTGGGTACCAGTCTGTTTGTGTTAACATTTCACTTCTCGCCATACCAAACATGGCATAATGACATGGGAGTACAATGACTGGAATGAGGATTTCACAAAAGAGGATTTCAAACTCGTAGGACCGTGTAGCTCTAGCTCAGTGGTCACCAACCGGTCGAACGCAACGATAAAGCCTTGCATTCCTTATTTGTATTTGTTTCGTGCTGTTGTCAGTAGGTGCACTTCATTCAGCAGCCCTAGCACCGGGAAGACAAAGTGTTCCCATTGTGAAATATTTTATGTATCGGAAGGTAGAACTCCGCCTACCCGGCAGGCCCAGAGATCAAATCAAGTGCACCTATAGGACTACCTCTGGCCAATCAGAAAGCTCAGATAACCGTGTCGGCACAGTTTCCTCGAGCCATGGACTGTAAAAAGAAGCCTTGAATGCACAATAAAGTTGACACCGTAAGATTTAAAAACGTTTAAAACCATGACTAGAGCGTCTCAATGAATACCCGCAAAGAGATGCTGCTTTTATGAATAACTTTATGTCTAAGTTGTTATTCGGCACTGTCACAGTTTGTTCAACACTTCCAGAAGCCATAAAATGCACACTCTCCCTACTTCCACTCACGCTACAACCAGTACTGCAGCTGCAACAAATGAGTACAGCAAAGTGTTCCGCTAAGCTTGCGTTGTTGTCATTAGCGGCCTTTGTCTTTTCTAATATCGAGGAATATTTCACTTTCTCTGGTCAATAGGAGTAACATCATGAATTGGCGCACGAGGCAGAAATAATGGAGTGCGACTTGAGTTTCGCCATCAGCTGGAAGACTGTGTCCCCTCTTCTCAGCGGAGGGAGAGCTGAGGGACGGATGAGTCCAGTAAAAAACAAATATATATATATATTATTATTATCCTCAATTAGCTGTGCCTCAACAGTAATACAACAAGTTATATTTCAAAATGGTCTGAGAAGAACAACATTGGCAGGGTAATTCCAGCATAGCCAATCTGCAGTGATAATGTATTGGGTCTATATCCTACTGCACAAACCTCATTGCTACAGAACTGTTTTTAATTGGTTAATGTTGCATATGCTTACGTTTTTTAATTCATGCTTTTGTTGTTGTTTTTTTAAATCCAAGCGGTAGATCTCCGCTTCCATTTCGACTCAGAAAGTGATCTCGAAAAAGGTTGGTGACCACAGCTCTAGCTGAAGTAACTGTACCTCCATCTTGGTCTGGATCCAGGGTCCGATGATGTTGGCCTGGGCAGCGAACTGGCGCCTCAGCCTCTCGTTAGCCTGCTGCCTGGCCACCTCCTCCTGCAGCATCTGGTCCCTGAGAGGAACAAGGTGCTTCACCTACGGAGGGAGACAGGGACATTGGTCGTCAACACACTTGGTAGAGATGACGTTGCGTTACTCTGTGACTCGAGCCCTATACTACGTACCGGATTTGAGGAGTTCGTGAGGTAACTTTGGTCAACCTTGAGTTCAAACTGAGATAACCGGTACCACAGCCTTTTAAGCCAGGTACATTTCTATGGCGACGAATCCTTCGGAACTAATCTGCTCCGGGGCACACTAACTCAGAGCTATGTCAGAGCCGTGAGTTGAGGACCAATTAAAGCAACCCCCCTCCCCCCCCTCTCGCAAAGATTGCGTCATCATCCCCTTCGTTTGAGGAAGACGACTGATGAAATATTTGATTCATGACATGTAATTTTGTGTGTTCAAAAACTGCAATGTCAAAATACCGATCACGTCACACATTTCGTACTGGTAGAATGCATTTGAAACCTCACGCCGCGTAAAACTTTTGTATGACTTATTTTATCAACAGGAGAGGGACAAAACGGTGCTCGTTCATTGATAAACACACCAAACCGCACCAAAGACGACATTAACAATAGGTAGTCAACTAAAAACGGCACTTCTAAAAAAGCCAATTTCACACCACAGCCTGCTGAATTTGCAAGATAACTTTTCTTTCATTTTGATTTCGGCCCAAATGAAAAACGAGTCACCGACTTGCCCGTAGATGGATTATTTCCGCATTGTCTCAATGAAGTCAGTTACAACTTGGGTTGGAGCGAAAACCTTTACATGAGGGTACAAGGAGCTCTCTGGGAACAGGATCGGAAAGCCCTGCTCTAGGGTGTAACCCTAAGACATGAAGCAACTTACAGCCGTAGAGTGTGAGAAAAAAATACACACTACAGAAACAATGACTGTCACAGGACAAGTGTCTCTTGACTACAATCTAGAGAGTGGAAACCTAGCCAGGGAAGGAAATACAGTTAAAATAGAAAACCATTTCAGCTTCTCTGTTGGCTTCACAGAGTGTGTTGTACTCACCGCCTCCCACTTGTTAGTGATATCCTGGGGGGAGAGGTTGGTGTAGGGGTTGACTCCTGACAGCTTGATGCCGTAAGTCTGAGCGATCTTCACAATCTCGCTCTGGATGCCCATGGTGGCCATGCGTTCCTTATCAGCCTCTGGTAGGGTGGCCTTGAACTGGTCATGGGCTGTAATCAGAGACTGGAGAGGAGAGGAGGAGTGAGAATGGAGGGATACAGTGGGAAGGAGCGATAGAGAGAGATAGAGAGGATCAAAGGGTGTGGTGTGTGTCACATAACGAGAAGGTGTGGGGGGGGGAATAAGGTGTGAGAATGGAGTGATATGGGAAATAACGAGAGAGAGCGAGGGAATGCAGATAGAAACGAGAGTCCATCCGACCGTTAATGTTACGTATTGTACAACACACGCGCTCACACACACACACACGTACATGGATCTCCTCGGTGCTGTGGACGATAAACATGTCCTGCAGATCCTCCATGGCTCCGTCCATCCAGTTATTGAAGGGCGCCGCCCTCTTGGCGAACTCCAGGTACAGCTGGTCAATGGTCTCCCACAGTTTCTCCACGCGCTAGGAAAGACCAGGACAAGATGTAACATCCATATACAGTGTGACGCCATCCCTGCTAAGTAGTCACAGTAACACATGTAATGGCTTGATATGACCACCACTAGTTGGTATTGGAAGGGACAGGAGTTTTTCCTGAGACAGGTGACCTGGAACATCTCCTGGCTCAGTTGGTAAGAGGCTGTGTGCTCAGTTCCTGCAGGGATCTCACATTCTCCAACCAAAAGCGTCCGCTTAAGTGGCGTATACAATATGATTATATTACGGTATCTGTTGTACGTGTGTGGTTCAGTACCTCCAGGGAGTCCCTCCTCTTCTGCGTCAGCGTACCCAGGTTGTCCCACTGGTCACAGATGCCCTGGCAGCGGGCGTTCACAGAGGACGCGTCATGGTAGTCCAGCTCACTGAGAGCGAGACGGGCAAACACACTGATCAGTATCACGTCTCCAATTACACACTGTACGTCAATCCCTTTTTTTTTCTACAACTTCACTACGTTTATCCTTTCTACCGCCACTCCCTCCTCCCACCGGTCCTCCACACCTCCCTCCTTACTTGAGCTCCTGGGCGATAGCGGCGATCTGCTCCACTCGGTCCTGGTGAGCGGCCAGGTCAGACTCAAAGGCCTCGTGTTTCCTCATCAGGGCCCTGATCTCCATCAGAGAGGCCGACTCATAGTCCTTCATGGACAGCAGCTCTTCTTTCCCTGGGGGAGAGACAGTTAATACTCAGTCGATATCGCTCTCTACCTCCCTAACCCCTTTACCTCTCGAAACCCCTTTACCTCTCTCTCTGTTTTATCTCTCCATCCCCATCCCCACCAGTGAGCGCTGTGGCGCATGACGTCTGAGGGTTGAAAGTCGATGTACTGCAGGGGCTTGACTCAAAGTGGATTTTACAATTCAAAATTGATACCGCGCCTCTCGCCCCTCTCGCTCTCTCTACCCCCCCACCTGCCCTTCCTCCCCTCTCGCTCTACACACCCCTCTCATCTCCCCTCCCTCTCTCACTCGCTCTGTTATTACCTGAGGTCCAGGACTGGTGCAGGGAACACTTCTGCTTGAACTTCTCAGCCAGGTGGTCCAGTCTCTCCAGACGTCTGATCTCAGTAAGAAGCCACTCCTCGTATCCCTTCTCCACCTGCTCCAGACCCTTCCATGCATTGGCTATGTCCTGGGGGAGGAGAGAGACGAAGGTGGGGTATAACATGGGTAGTATTATAGATGGATGTCAGTTAGTTGGTTGACTATACAGGGTCTTGTAATGTTGGTGGAACAGTCAGATATCCAGAGGGTTATTCTCAAAACTCTTTTGAACCACACCACAGTAAATTAGCTGTGGTTTTTAATGAAGAACCCGGGGTATGAAGTCGCGAGGGCTGCCAGGACAGTGTCACTCCCTCAGACGGGGTGTGTGTGACGTCACCTACCGAGACCATCTTTCCCTCAGAGGGCATGAAGGCGGGCCGGTTGCTCAGCCTCAGCTTGGTTTGCAGGGTGTTGAAGTTGATCTCCAGCTGACACTTCTCCTGGACGCGGGGAGGCTTGTGGATGCGGCGGTAGTCCCTGAAGTCCTCCAGCTTCTGCTGCATGGCCTTCATCTGCTGCTCCGCCATGCGGTTCTCCAGCCACGGGATGGTCTTGCGGATCCACTCTAGCAACTAGGGAGAGGTAAGAGGTCAGGGGTTAGAGGTCAGGAGGAGAAGAGTTGGCTGGGTGGTTACTTCAATTAAAAAACACACAGGTCCTGTTCAGGGCCAGTTTCCCAAACACAAAAAGCATGCTCAATGGAGAATCTCCATTGAAATAGCTTTTTGGTCCAGGACAAGGTTTAATCTGTGTCCAGGAAACTGTCCCATACAGTATATAACCTCTCATAATACATCACTGCATTAGCGCAATGACTAGAAGTCTCCGGGAACAGTTAGCAGGCTAGTATGATATCCCTTTAACACACACCTCACTGGCCAGCTTCTCATACTCCTCCATGAGTTTCTCATTCTCCTGGTTCACAGCCAGCACTTTACAGATCCTGTTAGCTGCTGTCTCAGCCTGGGTGAGTAAGAGAGAGAGAGAGAGAGAGAGAGGAGGGAGGGAGGGGAGAGCGAGAGAAAGAGAGGAGGGAGGGGAGAGAGAGAGAGAGAGAGAGAGGAGGGAGGGGAGAGCGAGAGAAAGAGAGGAGGGAGGGGAGAGCGAAAACAAAAGTGAGCGAGAGAGAGGGAGATATTAACAACAAACGTTAAGACAGAGGCAGTGGACCTCAGAAAGATGGCCGATTTGTATTGTTTTCCATTGCATTGTATTCAATGTTTTTGCGGCAGTGTGGAGCAGAGGCAGTGAGTTACCTGCTCAGCGCCAGCGAAGGCGTGGTAGAAGCAGGACACGTAGGTCATGATGGCCTTCTCATCAGGCTTGGGGGTGTTCACAATGTCTGAGAGAGAGACCAGGGAGGAGAGCTCAGGGACAATACAACCCCAGTGATATCACCGGAGAGAGTCGTCAGAGACGAACGGTAGGGTTGTAAAATTGCCTGCTTTGACAGAAATCCTGATTGAAAAAAATATGGACTCACCTTCAGCGTCGAGCATCTTGGGGATGTCCAGGTACTTCTCAGCCACCTCGAAGGCAGTGTTGAGGTTACCGATGGGGTCATCCTGTTAGACACACAGACAGAGAAAGAGATTTACATGAACACAGAGAGAAGACACAGGCCATGGGTTGTGGGTTCAATTCCCACCAATACAAAACATGTATGCTCGCATGACTAAGTTGCTATGGATAAAAACATCCGCTAAATGGCATATATTATTAAAAAAAAAACTATATATTACTTATACAATAGAGTTCTTGAGAGAAAAAAGGGGGAACAGAGGTAAAGAGAAATAAAATAAAATAGTAAGGGGCTCGACAGGTGTTGACCCTTGTGGACTCTAAGAGGGGATGGGGGAAGAGAGGAGAGTGAAGGGAGAAGGGGGGGGGGGGCACCTTTCTCAGTTTGGAGTAGTCAATGAGGTCAGGTCTGTGTCTGTGGATGAGGGCACACAGTGCCAGGCCATCCTTCCAACTGAATCGGTCACCCACAGGAGAGGAGAGGAAAGGAAAGGAGAGGAGAGGATGATACAAAGAGAAGATAGGAGAGGAGGAAAAACATTAGGATTATGAAGAGAAAGTCAAAGAGAAAGAAAGTAAAGAGAAAGTAAAATAATAAAGTAAATAATACCACAAACAATCCCTAAAGAAAGAGAGATGTAGCCTGGTCGCTAGTCGGTTTCTGGTCTCTTGCCAACTCCTTATGGAATTGTCATGCCAAATGTGACAGTGGGTGACAAGGAGTTGGCATGATAGCACAAACAGACATGCACTCAGGCTAAGAGAGGTGCAAGCAACAGCCATAACTATGAATTAGAGTTCCCAATTCATATCTTCTCAACATGAATCTGTGAATCCGCATGCAAGAATGGATGTAGTTTCCCATCCTGGCCACAGGGTGGCGCACTGTGCACACCTGATGTGGAAGTTCTGCACGTTAACGTTCCTGTAGGGGGCAGTCTTCCTCTGGCACCACAGAAGAAGACCCTCCTTAGCAGAGGTCTCTACACAGGGAGGAGGCGGGGGGAGAGAGGGGAGACAGAGAGGAGGCAGGGGAACGGCAGTGTTATCCTAAAGGACTAGGCTAAATATGCTCCAATAACCCTGCGGTGTTAAGGTGTCAAGCTTAGTGACCTGTGTGTGTGTGTGTGTGTGTGTGTGTGTGTGTGTGTGTGTGTGTGTGTGTGTGTGTGTGTGTGTGTGTGTGTGTGTGTGTGTGTGTGTGTGTGAAATGCTTACTGAGGTATGTTTTTTTGTGGAGGATATGCAAAGTGTGTGTGCCACGGAGGCTTAAGTAATACGAAGGTTTTAACAGTAATTCATATTGAACTGACTGCTGTGTCTAATGTATCATGGTGGTTTCGACTGTGTCAGATGCAGAGCGTGTTTAAACAGTGATCCTACGACGCGTTTGCGACTGTGGCTGCTAATTCTATTAATGTGTGAACGCTTTGATGGCAGGCGTATGTATAGTGTTGTATAGTGACTGATAATGTATAGACAGTGTTACTGGGAGTCCGATAGCTGGGTAAGTAGGTCGAATTTGTTCTCCTGTGACTTAATGCATGTACAGTTTGGATGTGTTTATGGCAGGTGAAACCCGAGGGGAAATGCATAAGAACAACGTTGTAAACATGTATTTTTTTTAAGATCAACTCTTCGCTCTTGTCATATCCAAGAGCGAAGAGGAAACTTTTTCCAATTCCACCCCTGCGCACACACACACACACACACACACACACACACACACACACTGACCCTCCACGGAGATGTCCTGAATGGCGAAACGCAGGATGATGGTCCAGATCATTCCCAGGGTCATCTTCGTATTACCGTCGACGATCTCTGCAAGCCAATCACAGCGTTCGGTCAAAAACCATGGCAACATGTAGCACATGCCAAAACTCACTCTATGCTGGCTTACTGAGAGTTGTCTCAGATATAATACCTCACTATCTTTCAACAAGTATCTAAAGTATTTTACTTGAGTACCTCTATTTATTTTTAGGCAAGTCAGTTAAGAACAAATTCTTATTTACAATGGCGGCCTGGTGGGTTAACTGCCTTGTTCAGGGGCAGAAGGACTGATTTTTACCTCGTCAGCTCGGGGTTTCAATCTTGCAACCTTTCGGGTTACTAGTCCAACGCTCTAACCAATAGGCTACCTACCGCCCCTCTAAGTCAGAACTGTTTTGTCAAATGGGACTCGAGAACTACAAATAAAGGATCATCACAACATTACTGTATAACAACATATTGGAAAACAACAAGGACAACGGAACCAAGACGTTGAAATCTCACCCTCAGCGCCGATGGACACCAGCTTGACTCCCTTGCTGCAGATGAAGTCCAGGGCCTTGTTCACATTTGCAATCTTGTGGAAACGCATCTTGCCTTTGTCGGGTTTGGGCAGTCTCTCACCTGTATACAATAAGAACATCCCCTTTAGTCTCCTCTCCACAACACAAAATGATTGGTGAAGTTTCACTCAATCAAGAAAGCTCTGTGCCATTCTCCATTCATTTCAGCTCCGATGCTACTGTATTTGACTGCATACCATCGAATTTGAGTGTCCTTTTCCCCTAACCTACGCTGTAGACGGAGAGGTCAACCTTTCTGATGTAACCGTGTGTAAGAGTGACTTAGCAGT
>NC_088238.1:42859923-43067423 GCF_036934945.1 Oncorhynchus masou masou
TGGATCAGCTACCTCTGCTACTGCTGACAGTACGAGACACACACACGCGGCTGATTAATACCGCTCTGTCAAACACACAGCTCTACACTGTCATTGCTGAACCTGCATTCTGCTCAGTGCTCTCAGAAAAACTGACCCTGAATCAGTTACTCCTCTTACACAGAACACAGAGAGTTCTTCACCCAGGTCCTTATCTTATCTACACCACTCTCTTAGTTCTTACGGTGAAGTTGCCCCTAGATGCTGATCTCGGGTCAGTTTAGCATTTTTCCCACTAATGGTTTAGGTTAAGATTGTGTGTGTCTGTGTGGAGTCAATCATGGAAAACAAGCAACAGACAAAACAACCATAGTGTCTGGCTGCCCCCCAGGACTTGACCCTCATTTTATTTTCATTGCTATATTTGTCAGTCCTCTTCCTGTTCCAGGATTGATATGTTGAAATCCTGTATATGTTTGAATAACTATGACGGACTCTGCCAGAATGCCATATATACTACTATTCTACACCAGTCAGCCTTGTGAACCAAGCCTTACTTCCATAAGCCTTTAAATCCTCTACAGATGGGTCGTTCCACTAATCCGGTACCTTTTAAGAAGTGCAATTTTGTCCTACAATTCATCTTTTACAATTCAATTTTAACATTGTCAAAAAAAGCACGTTTAACTTCAGGAATAAAAAAAAAAACGTTTTCCCATCTCAAGAGGTTAAATAAAAAGTATATACTACCAAATTAACCCCTTACCCTGGCCTATATGGATAGGGCCAAATTGAAATGTTTCTAACAGAAGAACTATAAAAGCATACAGATGTAGGATCTTAATTTGAGCCAGTTTGCTGCAGCAGGAAAATAACCCTGAAGCAAAAGAAAAGGTGAATTATTATGTGGATTATAGTTAATGGACATTTTTGTAGGGGTTGATAAATGTTAAATCAGGACAAATCAAGTCTGACATGTTAAAAAGTAAATACATTTCAGAAGACTTTTTAAAACTTCAATCAAATTAACCATCACACAATTACAAAACTTTCCATTACAAATCACAATCTAGGTCAGGTGGGCATAATTTGAAAGCTTATTCTATTGCCAACATCAAATCAAATCTTGTATTAGTCACATGCGCCGAATACAGCCTTACAGTGAAATGCTTACTTTCGAGCCCCGAACCAACAGTGCAGTTTAAAAAAATATTGGATAAGAATAAGAAAAAGTAACAAGTAATTAAAGAGCAGCAGTAAAAAAAATAATAACAATATATACAGGGGGGTGACGGTACAGACTCAATGTGCGGGGGCACCGGTTAGTTGAGGTTGTATGTACATGTAGGTAGAGTTAATTAAAGTGACTATGCATAGATGACAACAGAGAGTAGCAGTGGTGTGGAGGGGGGGGGGGGGGTCAATGCAAATAGTCTGGGTAGCCATTTGACTAGATGTTCAGGAGTCTCATGGCTTGGGGGTAGAAGCTGTTTAGAGGCCTCTTGGACCTAGACTTGGCGCTCTGATACCGCTTGCCATGTGGTAGCAGAGAGAACAGTCTATGACTAGGGTGGCTGGAGTATTTGACTATTTTTAGGGCCTTCCTCTGACACCGCCTGGTATAAAGGTCCTGGATGGCAGTAAGCTTGGCCCCAGGGATGTACTGGGCCGTTCGCACTACCCTCTGTAGTGCCTTGCGGTCGGAGAACGAGCAATACCAGGCAGTGATGCAATCAGTGCTCTCAAATAGTGCAGCTGTAGAACCTTTTGAGGATCTGAGGAACCATGCCAAAACTTTTCAGTCTCCTGAGGGGGAATAGGTTTTGTCATGCCCGCTTCACGACTGTCATGGTGTGCTTGGACCTTGTTAGTTTGTTGGTAATGTGGACACCAAGGAACTTGAAGCTCTTAACCTGCTCCACTGCAGCCCCGTTGATGAGAATGGGGGCGTGCTCGGTACTCTTTTTCCTGTAGTGCACAATCATCTCATTTTTCTTGATCACGTTGACGGAGAGGTTGTTGTACTTGCACCACAAGGCCAGGTCTATGATCTCCTCCCTATAGGCTGTCTCGTTGTTGTCGGTGATCAGGTGATCACTGTTGTGTCATATGCAAATTTAATGATGGTGTTGGAGTCGTGCCTGCCCATGCAGTCATGAGTGAACAGGGAGTACAGGAGGGGGCTGAGCACACACCCCTAAGGGGCCCCTGTGTTGAAGATCAGCGTTGTGGATATGTTGTTTCCTACCCTTACCACCTGGGGGCGGCCCGTCAGGAAGTCCAGGATCTAGTTGCAGGGGGAGGTGTTTAGTCCCAGGGTCCTTAGCTTATTGATGAGCTTCAAAGGGCACTATGGTGTTGAATGCTGAGTCAATTAATAGCATTCTCACACAGGTGTTCCCTTTGTCTAGGTGGGAAAGGGCCGTGCGGAGTGCATTAGAGACCGAGTGGAGTGGGTCTAGGGTTTCTGGGATGATGGTGTTGATGTGAGCCATGACCAGGCTTTCAAAGCACTTCATGGTTACAGACATGAGTGCTACGGGACGGTAGTCAATCAGGCAGGTTACCTTAGTGTTCTTGGGCACAGGCACTATGGTGATCTGCTTGAAACATGTTAGTGTTACAGACTCGGACAGGGAGAGGTTGAAAATGTCAGTGAAGACACTTGCTAGTTGGTCAGTGCATGCTCGCAGTACACGTCCTGGTGATCCGTCTGGCCACGTAGCCTTGTGAATGTTGACCTGACTAAAGGTCTTACTCACATCAGCTGCGGAGAGTGTGATAACACAGTCTTCCGGTACAGCTGGTGCGCTCATGCACGTTTCAGTGTTATTTGCTTTGAAGCAAGCATAGAAGTAGTTCAGCTCAGTCTGGTAAACTCGTGTCACTGGGCAGCTCTCAACTGTGTTTCCCTTTGTAGTCTGTAATGGTTTGCAGGCCCTGCCACATCCGACGAACGTCAGAGCCGGTGCAGTACGACTTGATCTTAGTCCTGCATCAACGCTTTGTCTGTTTGATGGTACGTCGGAGGGCATAGTGGGATTTCTTAGAGTCAGAGTTAGAGTCCCGCTCCTTGAAAGCGGCAACTCTACCCTTTAGCTCAGTGCGGATGTTGCTTGTAATCCATGGTTTCTGGTTGGGGTATTTTTTATTATTCCACCTTTATTTAACCAGGTAGGCTAGTTGAGAACAACTTTTCATTTGCAACTGCGACCTTGCCAAGATAAAGCAAAGCAGTGTGACACAGACAACAACACAGAGTTACACATGGAGTAAACAATAGACAAGCCAATAACACAAACAAGTCAATGACACAGTAGAGAAAAGAAAGTCTATATACAGTGTGTGCAAAAGGCATGAGGAGGTAGGCAATAAATATGCCATAGGAGCGAATAATTACAATTGAGCAGATTAACACTGAAGTGATAAATGAGCAGATGATGATGTGCAAGTAGAGATACTGGTGTGCAAAAGAGAAGAAAAGTAAATAAAATAAAAACAGTAGTGGGCTTGGGTGGGCTATTTACAGATGGACTATGTACAGATGCAGTGATCGGTTAGCTGCTCAGAGATTTGACGTTTAAAGTTGGTGAGGGAAATAAAAGTCTCCAACTTCAGAGATTTTTGCAATTCGTTCCAGTCACTGGCAGCAGGGAACTGGAAGGAAAAGAGGCCAAATGGGGTGTTGGCTTTGGGGATGATCAGTGAGATATACCTGCTGGAACGTGTGCTACGGGTGGGTGTTGTTATCGTGACCAGTGAACTGAGATAAGGCGGAGCTTTACCTAGCATATAGACTTATAGATGACCTGGAGCCAGTGGGTCTGGCGACGCATATGTAGCAAGGGCCAGTCGACTAGAGCATACAGGTCGCAGTGGTGGGTGGTATAAGGTGATTTGGTGACAAAACGGATGGCACTGTGATAGGCTGCATCCAGTTTGCTGAGTAGAGTGTTGGAGGCTATTTTGTAGATGACATTGTGGAAGTCGAGGATCGGTAGGATAGTCAGTTTTACTAGGGTAAGTTTGGCGGCGTGAGTGAAGGAGGCTTTGTTGCGGAATAGAAAGCCGACTCTAGATTTGATTTTAGATTGGAGATGTTTGATATGAGTCTGGAAGGAGAGTTTACAGTCTAGCCAGACACCTATGGTATTTATAGCAGTCCATATATTCTAGGTCGGAACCATCCAGGGTGGTGATGCTAGTCGGGCGAGCGGGTGCGGGCAGCGAATGGTTGAAGAGCATGCATTTGGTTTTTCTAGCATTTAAGAGCAGTTGGAGGCCATGGAAGGAGTGTTGTATGGCATTGAAGCTTGTTTGGAGCTTAGTGAGCACAGTGTCCAAGGAAGGGCCAGAAGTATACAGAATGGTGTCGTCTGCGTAGAGGTGGATCAGGGAATCACCCGCAGCAAGAGCGACATCATTGATATATACAGAGAAAAGAGTTGGCCCGAGAATTGAACCCTGTGGTACCCCCATAGAGACTGCCAGAGGTCCGGACAACATGCCCTCCGATTTGACACACTGAACTCTGTCTGCAAAGTAGTTGGGTATGTACGTACAGTCACTGTGGGGACGACGTCATCTTATTGATGAAGCCAGAGACTTATGTGGTGTACTCCTCAAAGACATCGGAAGAATCCCGGAACATATTCCAGTCTGTGCTGTTATGCTCGACCATCTCAGTTTCCCAACATAAAACGGACAAAAAGAGTCGAACCAGCTCACCTGCTTTTACACTATGATTTGACTATTAAATGTTTAATGTTATTTTTTTTTAAACATTTTAAAAGGAAGAGTTTCACCATATTAAAACAAGACTTCAGTTCACGTAACAGGTTTGACCTTAAAATGAGGGACAGACATAAATTAATCATTAATCACATTAAATACATAATAATCTTCGTAATGACTTTGTCAAGCAACTAAATAACTAGGGCTTTACAACGATGGTGAAAATGTGAAGAAAGTCAAAGAGGACATGTCAACTTGCAGAATTTTGGCACTTCACCAAGTCTTTATTCATTTAATAAAAGTATGTGGTCTTTATTAAAGATCAGCCCTTTTTCTTCAATTTTCGCCTAAAATGACATACCCAAATCTAACTGTCTGTAGCTCAGGCCCTGAAGCAAGGATATACATATTCTTGATACCATTTGAAAGGAAACACTTTGCAGTTTATGGAAATGTGAAAGGAATGCAGTAGAATATAAAACAATAGATCTGGTAAAAGATAATACAAAGAAAAAAACAACTGTTCTTTTGTACCATCATCTTTGAAATGCAAGAGAAAGGCCATAATGTATTATTCCAGCCCAGGTGCAATTTACATTTTGGCCACTAGATGGCATCAGTGTATGTGCAACGTTTTAAACTGATCCAATGAAACATTGCATTTGTGTTCAACATTTTGTATCAAGACTGCCCAAATGTGCGCAATATGTATATTAAAACGTCTTCGGGATCGGTGTCCCTTCCACAGGACGGTTGAGCTTATATAGGCTAATGCGATTGGCATGAGGTTGTCAGTAACAAGAACATTTCCCAGTACATAGACATATCTGATATTGGCAGAAAGCTTAAATTCTTTGTTAATCTAATTTACAATAGCTATTACAGTGAAATAATACTATGCTATTGTTTGAGAGTGCACAATTTTGAACATGAAAAATTATTAAAGGGCACTTCATTTAAAGGGGCAAGAAGCACATAAATAAATTGATACATACATTTTTGAACTTATAAATTAATTATATGTACCCATTGATTCTTGAAGAATATAACTTATCGTATGCCTCATGAGCTTAGTTTAACTGTTGGACTCCATCAGAACCCAAATATAAGCTTGTTCTACACCAATGTTTTTAAACAAGGTAAATGTAGAAGAACACTGTATTGCCTCTTTACTGGAATAGTGTCTTGGTTATTTTTTTCAACTGCTGATAGGCCCTTTAATATAACAGCCTTGTAAAAATGCAATATTGGTGCACAATTTCTCCTTCAAATATCAAAGGGACACAAAAGGTACCCTTTTCGTGGAATGACCCAGACATCCTTGAACTGCCTCAAACTTCAAGTGTAATACATCTGAAGACACACACACGCTCGCACACACAACTGTCTCAATCTTTTTAAAGTCTCCTCAAACTGTAATTCTGAAAGTGTTGTTATGACGACACACCCTTCAAATGATCCCCCGTCAGCAAAAAGAGCAACAACGAGATAACGCAGCAAAGCTCAATCATCACACAGGGACAGCACGTTGAAGTGACAACCACTAACACTGCACTGTTCTTACCGAGACACCCTGCAGCTCAATGTAAGAGGCTCTCTGACAGGCAGACCGACAGACCGAAAGAGAAACAGAAAGGCAGACAGAGAGACAGATAACACTACTCTCTGTAGCCCATCAGTCAACACTACTTTCTCTAAGGCCACATCACATCTCAGCTTCTACTGTCTGAAGTCAGGTCACATGGTCAGTAAAAACCCTTGTTACAATTCGAAACTTGTTCATGACAAAACGATTGAAACTAGTTCTAGCTATAGCTAGGATCCAGAAAAAAAATAAAACTCTTGGCCCTAATTTCTATAAATAAGACGATGCATGTATAAACATACGGCGTATGTGATACTGAAAAATGTTTAGACCAGATCCCATTAGGATGTTGTATAGACTACCAACTCTGTTTATTCTCCGCAGGCCACATGGAGGAAAGCAACACAGGCCACAAGCAACCAAAACAACACAAATATTTAAATGTTAAACAATCCCCTGGTTAACACTACTAGCCGGTGTTTTGGCATTGTCAGCTCATATGAGGCTGACAAGGCAATAAGGAAACAAAAACATGGACTCATTTCCAAGGGTGTCCATTCATAGTTAGAGGGGGGGGGGACAATATGAAAACTATGAGTGGCCCATTCAGAATCAATGAGCCTGGGAAAGGGAGTGTGTGTGTGTGTTAGTAAGCAGGTGTTTATAAGCAGGTGTGTATGCTTATTTAAACAGTTGTGTGTTTATATGAACAACAGTGTGTGTGATGTTTTGTGTGTGTGACAAGAGCGTGTGTCAGCTATGTTTTATTCATGTTTTATCCTTGATTTAATTAGCTTGGGAACAATACGCTGTCCTTAATGGGTGTGGTTTAGCTCTGCCTGCCTGCCTGTCTCTCTCTGTCTGTGTCTATGGATGGATGGATGGCACACTGACCGCTAAGCGCTATGCTAACACAGTGCTTGTGAATTAGAATGGTAATAATATGGGAACAGGCTCATACACAGAGTTGTGCTAATGAGATACAGGCTAATGCTTGGTGGGTAAACTAGCAGAAGTGGTGGAGGAATACAGGATTCTGAGATATAGATGCTAGGTAAAGCCCCAGCTCACTGGTCACCATAGCAGCACCCACCCGTAGCACGCGCTCCAGCAGGTATATTTCACTGGTCACCGGCAAAGCCAATTCCTCTTTGGCCGCCTTTCTTTCCAGTTCTCTGCTGCCAATGACTGGAACGAAGTGCAAAAATCACTGAAGCTGGAGACTCACTAACTTTAAGCACCAGCTGTCAGAGCAGCTCACACATCACTGCACCTGTACATATCCCATCTGTAAATAGCCTATCCAACTACCTCATCCCTATACTGTTATTTATATTTTTTGCTCCTTTGCACCCCAGTATCTCAACTTGCACATTCATCTTCTGCACATCTATAACACCAGTGTTTAATTGCTAAATTGTAATTATTTCCACACTATGGCCTACTTATTGCCTTACCTCCCTCTTGGCCAGGTCACAGTTGTAAATGATAATTTGTTCTCAACTGGCCTAACTGGTTAAATAAAGGTTAAATAAAAAATATACACCACATGGGTCTGGCAGCTACCGCTGTGTGTGTGTGTGCAGTAGAGGTCGGCCGACTGCGTGGCAGGCTGACCACCTGTTACGCGAGTGCAGGAGCCAAGGTAAGTTGCTAGGTAGCATTAAACTTTTTTTTTTAACAATCCTAACATAATCACTAGTTAACTACACATGGTTGATGATATTACTAGTTTAACTAGCTTTTCCTGCATTGCATATAATCAATGTGGTGACTGTTCATTTATTATTGTTTCACAGCCTACTTCAACTTCGCAAAAAAAACAATCGTTGCACAAATATACCTAACCATAAACATCAATGCCTTTCTTAAAATCAATACACAGAAGTATATTTTTTGAATCCTGCATATTTGGTTAAAATAAATGCATGTTAGCAGGCAATATTAACTAGATAAATTGTCACTTCTCTTGCGTTCAGTACAAGCAGAGTCAAGATTTAAGCAGCAATTTGTGCCGCCTGGCTCGCTGCGAACTTTGTAAAGACCATTTCATCCTAACAAAGACCGTAATTAATTTGCCAGAATTTTATATAACATTGAAGGTTGTGCAATGTGACCTCAATAAGAAGACTTAGGGTTGCCACCCGTTCGATAAAATACGGAACGGTTACGTATTTCACTGAAAGAATAAACGTTTTGTTTTCAAAATTCTAGTTTCCGGATTTTACCATATGAATGACCAAAGGCTCGTATTTCTGTGTGTTAATTATACTATAATTACGTCTATGATGTGATATTTCATAGAGCAATCTGACTGAGTGGCGGAAGGCAGCAGCAGGCTCGTAAGCATTCATTCAAACAGCACTTCACTGCGTTTGCCAGCAGCTCTTAGTAATGTTTGAAGCACAGTGCTGTTTATGACTTCAAGCCTATCAAACTCCTGAGATTAGGCTGGCAATACTAAAGTGCCTATAAGAACTTCCAATAGTCAAAAGGATATATGAAATACAAATGGTATAGAGAGAAATAGTCGATGTGTCATATTTCCTAGAATAATGACAACCTAAAAAACTTCTTAACTGGGAATATTGACGACTCATGTTAAAAGGAACCACCAACTTTCATTTGTTCTCATGTTCTGAACATTTTCTAAATGTTAGCTTTTTTACATAGCACATATTGCACTTTTACTTTCTTTTCCAACTGTGTTTTTGCATTATTTAAACCAAATTGAACATGTTTCATTATTTATTTGAGACTAAATTGATTTTTATTTATGTGTTAAAAGGAAAGTGTTAATTGTTCATTCAATATTGTTGTAATTGTCATTATCATGTATATAAAAATCGGCCGATTAATCAGTTTCGGCTTTTTTTGGTCCTCCAATAACCGGTATCGGCGTTGAAAAATCAGTCGGTCGACCTCTAGTGTGCAGTGGGTGCACTGCGCACAATTAATGTGTGTTAAAAAGAGAGTGAGTGTGTTTGTGTGTGTGTGTGTGAGCGCAGTGTGTGTGTGTGAAAGAGAAAGACAGATTGAGATAGTGTGCGGGTGGGTGGATGACACTGCTGTACAGTGCCTTGCAAAAGTATTCACCCCTTGGTGTTTTTCTTATTTCATTGCATTACAACCTGTAATTTAAATGGATTTTTATTTGGATTTCATGTAATGGACATACACAAAACAGTCCAAAATTGATGAAGTGCATATGTATTCACCCCCTTTGTTATGAAGCCCCTAAATAAGATCTGATGCAACCAATTAACTTCAGAAGTCACATTATTAGTGAAATAAATTTCACCTGTGTGCAATCTAAGTGTCACATGATCTCAGTACATATACACCTGTTCTGAAAGGCCCCAGAGTCTGCAACACCACTAGCAAGGGGCACCACCAAGCAAGGAGCTCTCCAAACAGGTCAGGGACAAAGTTGTGGAGAAGTACAGATCAGTGTTGGGTTATAAAAAAATATCCAAAATTTGAACATCCCACGGAGCACCATTAAATACATTATAAAAAAATGGAAAGAATATGGCACCACTACAAACCTGCCAAGAGAAGGCCGCCCATCAAAACTCACGGACCAGGCAAGGAGGGCATTAATCAGAGAGGCAACAAAGAGACCAAAGATAACCCTGAAGGAGCTGCAAAGCTACACAGTGGAGATGGGAGTATCTGCCCATAGGACCACTTTAAGCCGTACACTCCACGGAGCTGGGTCTTACAGAAGAGTGGCCAGAAAAAAAGTCATTGCTTAATAAAGAAAAAAATAAGCAAACACGTTTGGTGTTCACCAAAGGCATGTGGGAGACTCCCCAAACATATGGAAGAAGGTACTCTGGTCAGTTGAGACTAAAATTGAGCTTTTTGGCCATCAAGGGAAACGCTATGTCTGGCGCACACCCAACACCTTTCATCATCCCGAGAACACCATCCCCATAGTGAAGCATGGTGATGGCAGCCTCATGCTGTGGGGATGTTTTTCCATCGGCAGGGTCTGGGAAACTGGTCAGAATTGAAGGAATGATGGATGGCGTTAAATACAGGTAAATTCTTGAGGGAAACCTGTTTCAGTCTTCCAGAGACGAGACTGGGACGGAGGTTCACCTTCCAGCAGGACAATGACCCTAAGCAAAGTGCTAAAGCAACACTTGAGTGGTTTATGGGGAAACATTTAAATGTCTTGGAATGGCCTAGTCAAAGCCCAGACCTCAATCCAATTGAGAATCTGTGGTATGACAAAGATTTCTGTACACCAGCGGAACCCATCCAACTTGAAGGAGCTGGAGCAGTTTTGCCTTGAAGAATGGGCAAAAATCCCAGTGGCTCGATGTGCCAAGCTTATAGAGACATACCCCAAGAGACTTGCAGCAGTAATTGCTGCAAAAGGTGCCTCTACAAAGTATTGACGTTGGGGGGGTGAATAGTTATGCACGCTCAAGTTTGTTTTTTTGGGGTCTTATTTCTTGTTTGTTCACAATAAAACATATTTTGCATATTCAAAGTGGTAGGCATGTTGTGTAAATCAAATTATTCAAACCCCCCAAAAATCCATTTAAATTCCAGGTTGTAAGGCAACAAAATAGCAAAAATACCAAGGAGGGTGAATACTTTCGCAAGACACTGTACACATCTAAGCAACTCAACACAAATGAGCCTGTGCTGAGGCACCATCTTCCCCTTCTTCAAGAGCACCCTCCTCACCAAATGACTTAAATGTAAATGTAAATGTAAACATACACACACATCGCGTCTGAAATGCTTCTATGTATGCAGTTTCTTGTTTGAGACTCCCGAGAAGGGGTGAGACTCATGACAGTGCTCTAAGAGGAGGTTGGGGAGTGACAGTGAGGAGAAAAGATGGGTTGGGGAGAGATAGCAAAGGAGAAAGAGTTGGGAGAGGGAGAAAGAGAGAATGGTCCCAGTGGACCCCCATGTTAAACAGATGGGGATTGCTGTGCGGGTGTGCAGTGATTTAATCACACTGCACCAATTTAATGAGTCATCACAGGAGAAAAGCACACAGGCACACACCCTCCCCAAACACACACAACCCCAACTCAATCCTACATTAAAATGGCTCCCTAACAGTGATCCCATACTGGGTTCCCTCACAGTGATCCCATACTGAATGGACTACCACCCTGCACCTTATTCATTTGTAGTCTATGTCCCTGACTGCTGCTCCTATCTCCTGCCCCGGATAGCACAGTGCAAGACTACTGCCTTTTTAAAATTACACAGTCATGAATGAGGTCCCCTGTGCTGCTCTCATCTCTAACCCACACCCATATACACAGGCTGAGAGGCAGAGAAAGAGAGAGTGTGTGTGTGCGCTCGCAAGCACGTGCGTGAGGGTGTTTAAATCGTATTCAAGTGTGTGTGAACATCATCATAAACATAAAAGGACCAGAAATGAACCTGATTCAAAGCTTTGGCAGACAAACTCAGAAGAGAGAGAATGGAGGGAGAGACAGAGGGAGAAAGAGAGGGGGAGAGAAAGAAAGTGATGGAGAGACAAAGAGAGAGAGAGAGAGAGAAAGAAAGAAAATGCTGCAGAGAAGAGAGGCCCGAAAATCTGAATGCTTTTTGGGCCCCGCCGTTTCAAACCAGCCAAACGAGATAAAAAAGGAAGAGGGGGGGGGAAAAGGAGAGAGGAAGCTTGATCTCATTTGCATTCTTTGGTTTCACTGTCAAGGGCATCCATGTCAGTGTGTGTGTATGTGCCAACTGCTTTTGGGTGTGTGTCTCTGTGGGGGGTGGGGGGGAAGACAGAACGAAAGAGAGAGAGATAGAGGGTGTGTGTGAGCCGTCTGCTTCTGTGTGCGATAGAGATGAGAGACTGGGACATGCACATATTTTTGGGCAAGATAAAGCTGTCAGAAAGAGAAGAATCCCTTTGTTTTGGCTTGGTCGATGCGTTACGTCTTTTCAAACTCTGTGCGTTTATTGTTCTTCCGTTTTGTTATTGCAGATTGCAGTTACCTCAAATGAACTCCTTTCAGATGAATGTGTATCGCTCTGCAATATGCCTCATTTGAATATGTGGTTGTGTGTATAAGGTAAAGCGCATCAGTGCCTGTGTGTGTCAAATAAAATAAAAAGTTATTTGACAACAACAGGTGCAGACTAATAGTGAAATGCTTACTTACGGGCCATTCCGACAACGCAGCGAGAAAGAAAATCGAGAAATAATAGAAAGTATTGATAAATATCCTCTGTAGAGCCTTGCGGTCGTATGCCAAGCTGTTGCCATACTAAGCAGTGATGCAGCCAGTCAATATGTTCTCAATGGTGCAGCTGGGGAACTTTGAGGATCTGAGGGTTGATGCCAAATATTTTCAGCCTCCTGAGGAAGAGGCGTTGTCATGCCCTCTTCACCACTGTGTTGGTGTGTTTGAACCGCGATAGGTCCTTAGTGATGTGGACAACGGGGAACTTGAAGCTCTCGATCCGCTCCACTACAGCCCCATCGATGTAAATGGAGGTGTGCTCGGCCCAGCTCCTTTGTCTTACTGACATTGAGGGAGAGGTTATTGTCCTGGCAGCACACAGCCCTGACCAACTCCCTATAGGCTGTCTCATTGTGGTCGGGAATCAGGCCTACCACCATCGTGTCGTCAACAAACTTAATGATTGTGTTGGAGTTGTGCACGGCCACATAGTTGTGGGTAAACAGGGAGTACAGAAGGGACAAAGCATGCACCCCTGAGGGGCACCTGTTTTGAGGGTCAGCATGGTGGATCTGTTGTTGCTGCCAGCGGCCTGTCAGGGAGTCCAGGATTTAGTTGCAGAGGGGGGTGTTCAGTCCCAGGGTCCTGAGCTTGGAGGGCATTATGGTGTTGAACGCTAAGCTGTAGTCAATGAACAGCATATTGGAGCCGACCCCCACGACGCCGGGAGTCCAGTATGGATTTGTCAGCGTACGCCGGGCTCCCCTCAATATCCAGGGGGGGGGGGCCACCAGCCAGAAAAGAGAGACATGAAAAGAGGGAGAGATACGGAAGTGACTGGGCAATTGTAACCTGTATGTGACCTCATTGACCCTCCAGAGAACCTTGAACGGCTCCACAAACCAGGGGCTCAGTTTCTTGCAGAGCAGCCGGAGTAGGAGGTTCCTGGTAGAGAACCAGACGCGACCCCCAGGATGGAACACAGGGCTCTCACTGCTGTGACGGTTTGCCTGTTCCTTCGGACGATGGACAGCGCGTTGTTCCACACCTCCTCCACGCGCCAGAACCACTCATCTTCCGCAGAAACCGCAGTCTGGACCGGGGTCCATGGGGCAAGGGCCGACTGGAAACCCAACACACACTGGAAGGGGGTCAACCCATTGGAGGAGTGACGAAGAGAGTTCTGGGCGTACTCTGCCTAAGGAAGGAAACGTGCCCACTCACCCTTTCGGTCCTGACAGTTACTCCTCAGGAACCTCCCCAGCTCCTGATTCATCCTCTCCACCTGCCCATTAGACTAAGGCTGATATACAGATGTGAGGCTAACCGTGACCCCGAGCTTCTCCAAGAAGGCCTTCCATATTCGGGATGTGAATTGGGGGCCGCGGTCCGAGACGATGTCCTCCGGAAGGCCATAATGCCAGGAGACCTCCTGGAAGAGTGCCTCAGCGACCTCGAGAGCAGTGGGAAGACCAGGCTCAGGGAATATACAACATGACTTGGAGAATATATCCACATCCACCAGAATGTTGGTGAAACCATCAGAAGGGGGAAGATCAGTAACAAAGTCAATGGATAGTTGGGACCAAGGTCGTTGAGGCACGGGAAGCGGCAGGAGCTTCCCTGCTGGAGCACTATGGGGGAACTTGGTTTAACCACACATGGAACAGGAGTTTACATACCGATTAACATCCTGCACCAAGGTGGGCCACCAGTATTTCTCAGTGATGGAATGGACGGTGCGAGAAATACCTGGATGTCCAGCAACGACAGCTGTGTGTGCCCAGGTCATCTTTCGATCCCTTATCCCTGTGGGAATGTAAATGCGTGTGGGAGGACCATTCCGGGGTGCGGGATCTCTCTCTAGAGCTTGGCGGAAGTCCACATCTACGTCCCAAACCACTGGACCCACGACTCGGGAGGATGGGATTATGGGTGCCCTCTGGACAGGAGCCTCTCCCGAATCGTAGATACAGGACAGGGCATCAGCCTTGATGTTCTTAGAACCTGGGCGAGAGGTCAGCGTGATGTCGAACCTGGTGAAGAAGAGGGACCACCTGGCTTGGCGCGGATTCATTCTCCTCGCTGTCTGCATGTATTCAAGTTGCTGATGGTCGGTGAGGATGACGAATGATTCCTTGGCACCCTCCAGCCAGTGTCTCCACTCCTGTAATGCCAACTTCACCGCCAAGAGCTCCTGATCGCCAACGTCGTAATTCCTCTCTGTGGGGGACAGTTTCTTGGAGAAGAAAGCACAAGGACACAATTTTAGTGGGTCCCCCTGTCTTTGTGACAAAATTGTCCCTACACCCACCTCCGATGTGTCTACCTCAACCACAAAAGGTAGCGTTGGGTCTGGGTGTTTTAGCAATAGGGAGGAGGTGAAACGCCCCTTGAGGAGATGAAAGGCCTCGTCGGCTGCTGGAGACCAACCAAACTACGAGGCCCACCCTTGAGGAGGGAGGTGAGAGGGGCGACGACGGCACTGAAGTTCCTGATGAAGCGGCGGTAAAATGCTGGCAAACCCCAAAAACCATTGTAAACCGTTGCAACCCGTTGATGGTGGTTGGGACTGGCCATGATCTTAACGCATCTACCCTCTTGTCCTCCATCTTCACTCCCTGCAGGCTGATTTGGTAGCCCAAGAAGGAGACCGCCCTCTGGTGGAATTGGCACTTCTCCGCCTTGATGAACAGATGGTTAGCCAAGAGGCGTTACAGTACTGCTCGAACGTGAGTGATGTGATCTTCCAGGGTGGTCGAGAAGATCAGGATGTCATCGATGTACAAAATCACCTGAAGTCCAAGCATGTCCCTGAACACCTCGTTGACGAATGCCTGGAACACTGACGGAGCATTGGCTAACCAAGTACTCGTAGAGCCCAGACATCGTGCTGAACGCCGTCTTCTACTCATCCCCCTCCCGGATGCGAATGAGATTGTAGGCACTCCTCAGGTCCAGTTTTGTGAATAACCGGGCTCCGAGGAGCTGCTTGATGGCTGACGGCACCAGCGGGAGAGGGTACCGATACTTTGTGGTGATATCATCGAGTCCACAGTAGTCAATACAAGGGCGTAATCCTCCCTACTTGGCCGCGTAGAAGAAACCAGCTGACGCAGGAGACGTGGACCTTTGGATGAAACCCTGTTGGAGCGCCTCTTGTATGTAGTCCTCTATGACCTGGGTCTCAGCCACTGACACAGGGTAGATGCATCTGTGCGGAGGTGTAGCACCGGAAAACTGGTCAATGGCACTGTCCCAGGGGTGATGAGGAGGGAGACAGATAGTGCGGGTCTTGGAGAATACCTCCCTTAGATCCTGATATTCCTCCGGGATCTTGGGCTGGAGGGAAACCACAGGACTCTCAACCGACGTGGAACGACAGGGGACAGGAAAGCAGGTCTTCCGGCATTCAGGTGACCAGTCAGTGATTCTCATCCTCGACCGTGAGATGGTAGGGTTATGGCACTGAAGCCAAGGTAGGCCAAGGATGATCTTGTGAACTGGTGCACTGGTGATGAAGAAGGGGATGTTTTCCTGGTGATTGGGCTCCACGGTGAGGGTGAGTGGTTGGGTGATGTGTGTGATAGAGGCTGACAGTCAAGACCTTGAACCGGAAAAGGAGAGGAGAGCGGGTAGGTAGTAATATTGAGAGAGGAGACAAGGGTCTGATCCATAAAATTCCCTGCGGCAACGGAATCTACTAAAGCTGTAGACACAGGGCATGAGGGACAGTCAGCCAGAATGATGGGTACTAAAAAGAGTCTGACAGGAAGAGCAGTAGATGGAATAATCACTCCTAGTCCAGGGATGTAACATCACATGATCGTCCCTCTGCTCCAGTGGATCCCGAATTCATATGTAACGGACACCGCTGGCGCTTGTGCCCTCCCTGGCCACAGAGCCCCGTCTGCGACATTCCGCCGCGGGAAGGCGTGTGACCCCCTACCTCCATGGGTTCAGGCTCTGATCCCAAACTCTCCCAGAAAGAGGGAGAGAAGCAATGTAGATGCCAACGCTCCCTGAGGTTATCCAGATGGATGGCCATCGCAATGAGTTCAGGGTGAGGTTGTCATCTCGGCAGGCCAGTTCCGTCTGGACCTCCTCGCGCAGACCTCTTCTAAATAACGTGCTGAGCGCAGGCTCATTCCATCCACTGGAAGCTGCTACTGCCTGGAAGGTGTGCGTAATGATGAATCCCAGGACCGGTGGTTAGTTCTCTGGCGACGTCGGAGGGGAGGAGCAGGAGCAGACGTGACATGATGCAGCACTCCATCTCTCTACTTCTTTGTCAAATAGCCCTTACACAGCCTGGAGGTGTGTTTTGGGTGATTGTCCTGTTGAAAAACAAATGACAGTCCCACTAAACGCAAACCAGATGGGATGGCTTATCGCTGCAGAATGCTGTGGTAGCCATGCTGGTTAAGTGTGCCTTGAATTCTAAATAAATCACTGACAGTGTCACCAGCCCCACACCACCTCCTCCATGCTTCCCCGGGGGGAACCACACATGCGGAGATCATCTCTGCATCTCACAAAGACATGGCGGTTGGAACCAAAAATCTCAAATTTGGACTCTTCTTCTTATTGGTGTCCTTTAGTAGTGGTTTCTTTGCAGCAAATCGACCGTGAAGGCCTGATTCACGCAGTCGCTTCAGAACAATTGAAGTTGAATTTCCGGATTCACTGACCTTCATGTCTTAAAGTATTGATCGACTGTCGTTTCATTTTGCTTATTTTTGCTGTTCTTTCCATAATATGGACTTGGTCTTTTACCAAATAGGTCTATCTTCTGTATACCACCCCCCTACTTTGTCACAACACAACTGAATGGCTCAAACAAAAATAAATTCCACAAATTAACATTTAACAAGGCACACCTGTTAATTGAAATGCATTCAAGGTGACTGACTACCTCATGAAGCTGCTTGAGTGTGCAAAGCAGTCATCCAGGCAAAGGGTGGCTACTTTGAAGAATCTCAAATATAAACGCTTTAAAGCACTCACTCACTCAATCACCACGACTCACTAGTTGTGTGTGTGGTTGCGCGCAAGAGCCCCTCTAGTCCATGGAGCCTATCACAACCACAGCCTACAAGCACACATGGACACACATGAACGCATCACAGTACTCTGACCCAGACAGTTCTCTCTCTCTCCTGTCTGTGACTAAAATAAAACCTGAGTGAAAGGTTCGGACTAGAGGTCGACCGATTAATTGATACGGCGATTTCAATTTTTCATAACAAATCGGTAATCAGCCTTTTTTTGGGGACTCCGATTACATTGCAATCCACGAGGAGACTGTGTGGCAGGCTGACCACCTGTTACGAGATTACAGCAAGGAGCCAAGCTAAGCAGTAAACTTATCTCATAAAAAAAACAATAAATCTTAACATAATCACTAGTTAACTACACATGGTTGATGATATTACTAGTTTAACTAGCCTGTCCTGCAATGCATATAATCAATGCGGTGCCTGTTATTTTATCATCGAATCACAGCCTACTTCGCCAAACGGCTGATGATTTAACTAAAGCGCATTCGGGAAAAAAGCTAAATCGTTGCACATATCAACCTAAGCATCAATGCCTTTCTTAAAATGAATACACAGGTATATTTTTGGAAATCTGCATATTTAGTTAAAAGAGATTCATGTTAGCAGGCAATATTAACTATGGAAATTGTGTCGCTTCTCTTGCGTTCAGTACAAGCAGAGTCCGGGTATATCCAGCAATTTGTACCGCCTGGCTCGTTGCGAACTTTGAAGACCATTTCTTCCTAACAAAGACCGTAATTAATTTGACATAATTATGACATAACATTGAAGGTTGTGTGTGGTTGCCACCCGTTCAATAAAATACGTAACGGTTCCGTATTTCACTGAAAGAATAAACGTTTTGTTTTCTTAATGATAGTTTCTGGATTTGACCATATTAATGACCTAAGGTTCGTATTTCTGTGTGTTTATTATATTATAATTAGTTCTATGATTTGATATTTGATAGAGCAGTCTGACTGAGCGGTGGTAGGCAGCAGCAGGCTCGTAAGCATTCATTCAAACAGCACTTTCCTGCGTTTGCCAGTAGCTCTTCGCAGTACTTGAAGCACAGCGGTTTATGAATTTAAGCCTTTCCGAGATTAGGCTGGCAATACTATAGTGCCTATAAGAACATCCAATAGTCAAAGGTATATGAAATACAAATGGTATAGAGAGAAATAGTCCTGTAATAACTACAATCTATAAGTTCTTAGCTGGGAATATTGAAGACTCATGTTATTCGAACCACCAGCTTTCATATGTTCTCATCTTCTGAGCAAGGAACTTAAAAGTTAGCTTTTTTACATGTTACATGTTGCACTTTTACTTTCTTCTCCAACACTGTGTTTTTGCATGATTTAAACCAAATGTGACATCTTTTATTATTTATTTGAGACTAAATTTATTTTATTTATGCATTATATTAAGTTCAAATAAAAGGGTTCATTCAATATCGTTGTAATTGTCATCATTACAAATATATATATATATATATATATATATATATATATATATAAACATCGGCCGATTCATCGGTATTGGCCTTTTTTTGGCCCTCCAATAATCGGTATCGGCGTTGAAAAATCATAATCGGTCGACCTCTAGTTCGGACAAGAGAGAGTAGCTTTTCTCAGCAAAAATACATCAGACATTAGAGTGTGTGTGTAAGAGAGAGATAGAGAAAGAGCGAGAGAGGGAGAAAGACAGAGAGCGAGATGGAGAAAGAGAGAACGTTTGAAAAAGAGAGCGAGCGAGAGTGAGAAAGAGAGAGAACGAGAAAGAGGGAGCGAGAAAGAGAAATTAAGCCAAGGACATTGCTGAGGAAAGGGATGGGTTGAAAGGATGAGTAACCCTGAGATGGAGGATGAGGGACTCACTGGGTGTTTGGCAGAGATTCTTCCAGTCACTGCACTGGTCTGGTACCATGTGGACGAGATGAAGTTCTTGGGGACAGAGAGAGGGAGAGAGCAATGAAAGAGGGAGGACATAAAGAGGGGGAGGAGAGGGAGAGAAGCGAGAGAGGAAGAAAGAGAGCAGTTCAGCATGTAACAACCAACCAAACATCAAAAGTCTCTTTGTACATGTCATTAAGAAATTCCAGAGAACAGACTCAAAGCTACATTTCCTTACAGAGCTTTTGCAATAAACAAAAGCTTCAAAAGACAATTAACTAGTACTGCCCTCTAGTGTCTGTTATAGGGAATGAAGAAGAGATAGAAAGGTCCCTCCATTTAAATGTTTTTACTCCTTGGCCCCTTATTCACAAAGCTTGTCAGAGTAGGAGTGCAGAAGATCAGCTACTTTAGAGATGCTTTAATCCCAGCCAGAGCGTCTGTGCTCACCTTACTCATCATACAAGACAGAACCCCATCGACGAAGGTGGACTTGATCTTATGAACCTGGGGGGTAAGAAAAACACACACACACAAAGTCATATAGTAATGTAGTAATGTGAGCAGATACCAATGAATCAATCAATCAGTCAGTCAAACATATTGTGTTCATCACTGACCTGTCTGTATTCGAGAATGATCTTCGGCAGGGGGTGCAGGTCCTGGAGCTGCAACAACTACACACAGAGAAGAGAGGCGTCACTACCTCATACTACTGAAGGGCAATGCAAATGTGTGTGTTTGTATCAGCGTGTGCATCTCTCACAACAGCCTCAGATGTAGACTGCTGTTGTTTGTTGAGAGTCTTGGGGAGCTTCTTGTTTTCACAGCGCTCCTGCAGATGCAGCTTTTCAAACAGAACCTGTAGAGAGCAGGATTAGGACAGCACACACACATACATAGTACCTATAAACACGCCTATACACACACACTGACCGTCCTGAGCTGGGTGCTGCTGGTCACTAGAAACATCTGGCCTGCTGCCTGGTGGGCCTCGTGCTCTAGCTGCTTCATCTTAGTCTAACAGGGAGGGGGGGGGAGAGAGAGAGGAGGGGTAGAGAGAGAGTGGGGAGGGGGGAGAGGGAGGGACAGAAAGAGGAGAAGAGGGGTGAGAGAGGGGGAGGTTGAGAAGGGGGGGAGAGCAGGAACAGAGAGGGGGAGAGAGAGGCAGAGAGAAAGGGGGAGAGAGAAGGGTTGCTGTGATGACAGGGAGATAATCGTCAGTACAGGGACTTATCACTGCTCTCTCCTAAACCTCGGGCAGAGCTGGGCTAATCTGACTGCTATACACACTCTTCAATGTCTGTGTGCCAGTATACGTGTGCCAGAGTGTGTGTGTGTTCTCCTATGTTTGATGTATTTCATCTATGTTCTCGAAATCAAACAACACATTCCACCAAAGGGTTTCCCTCTGGCTTTCAGACAACACAGCACAATAACATGTGTGTGTGTGTGCGTTGCTTCTGTTCTCTTTTTCTGTTTCAAAGCATATGGTAATCAGTTATTTTATCTCAGAGAGAGATGCAACATGTTCTGTTGTTAAGAGTGTCCTTTCATGTTAAGAGAGAGACAGACAAATACATGAAGACTCAATTGCCATCCAATACCTCTATTGGCTCCAAAGGCTCCAGCCACCCGTCATATATGGTTCTCTCTGCTACCGCACGTCAAGCAGTACCAGAGCGCCAAATCTAGGTCCAAGAGGCTTGAACAGTTTCTGAACAGCTTCTACCCCCACGCCATAAGACTCCTGAACACCTACATGACTATCATTTGTTTTTCAGGACAATGACCCAAAACACACCTTCAGGCTGTGTAAGGGCTATTTGACCAAAGACAGTGATGGAGTGCTGTATCAGGTGACCTGGTTGCCACAATCACCCAACCTCAACCCAATTGAGGTGGTTTGGACTGAGGAGTGAAGGAAAAGCAGCCAACAAGTGTTCAGCATATGTGGGGACTCCATCAAGACTGTTGGAAAAGCATTCCTCATGAAGCTGGTTGAGAGAATGCCAAGAGTGTGCAAAGCTGTCATCAAGGCAAAGGGTGGCTACTTTGAAGCCAAATATAAATATATGTTGATTTGTTGAACAGTTTTTGGTTACTACATGAATGAAAATGTGTTATTTCATAGTTGTGATGTCTTCACTGTTAATCCACAATGTAGAAAAGAGTAAAAAATAATAATAAAAAAATCCTGGAATGAGTAGGTGTGTCTAAAAGTTTGACAGGTACTGTACATACTACCTCATTTACCTCGACTAACCTGTACCTCCGCACATTGACTTGGCACCAGCACCCACTGTATATTGCCTCGTTATTGCTATTTTATTGTTACTCATTCATTTATTTATTTTTTACTTTATTGTGTCAATATTTTCTAAACTTATTTCCCTTAAAACTACATGGTTGATGAAGGGCTTGTAAGTAAGCGTTTCACGGTGAGGTGTACACCTGTTGTATTCGACGCATGTGACAAATAACCTTTGATTTGATATACTGTCAGATATCTGAATGAACATTTTCCTAATTGTCCTCCTGCGGTGGGGAATGTACATCTAAATCGTCACTTTGTTATGTCACTCTCTCTCCCACTTTACTCTCTTTTTTTATTTGTCCCTGCATCTCCATTTACCACCCCTCTCGTCCTCCCTTCTGTTTCCCTCCTCTCTCAGTTTTCTCCATTTCTCTGTCAGTCTTCGGTGCGTCTCTCCCTCTCCTCCTCCATGAGTCTCTCCCTCCCCCTTTTCTTCTCTCTTTCTCTCTCCAGATCTCTGTCAGTCGTTTAAAAGCACTGTCTGTTTCAGTTAGACTTGTAATGTGCTTACACTGTGTAGGTGTCACACACACACACTGAAAAACAAACACTTCGGTTCAGAATATGATTGTTAGTACTTCTCCATTCTCCCTTGCAACATATTATCCCTAAATCATTCTCTCTCTCTCTCTCTCTCTCTTCCTCCCTCTCTCTCTCCTCCTCTGCATCCTCATCATGTGTTGTGTGTGGGTCGTCGTGAGAAACAGAAGAAAAGTTTGGTTAGTACTCTGCTGGATTATCACAGCAATTTTTAATCAGTGCGTGGTGTGTGCGCGCAAGCTAGCGTGTGTGTGCGTACGTTAGTGAGTGTGTGTAAGACAGCGATGCTCATTCCTACTGCAACACTCCACCCTAAAGGAAGGAAACAGACAGAGAGACTCTCCTTTCTATTTATAGAGCACAGCAAGACACAGGACACACTCTCCAAACATCCACCTACTGGAGGCATCATGGTGTGTGTGTGTGTACTACTTAAACCCTCTCTGTTTTCTCCCTTTTACAGTACTGTAATTATAGTTCTTACCCCCAGCATCTCTGATGTTGTCTTTAGGGACTCCGTGTCCACATGGATCCTGTGGCTCTCCATGGCTTAGAGAACGAGAGTAGCATGATATAAATAGTAGCAGAGTACACATACATATGGGCCTAGACAGAATGTCAACTGCATTTCCTTGATTCCTCATGTCCTTCCTGCTTGTCTCCTTTCACCTCTAGTTATATGAGCTCAGCATGGTCAGGTCATAGGATCGTGATGACCTCTCAACATGGTGTCCTTACCTGCCAGCACAGGGATCATAGTCAGCTCCATGTTAGAGTACAGCTCCCACAGACCTTGGCTCTGGATACACAGAGAGACAGTAAGGTAGGATGTGTGTGTGTGTGTGTTTTTTTTAATCATTTTGTTTACTTGACAGCTACCTACACAAATAACTAGCTAGAATAAAGTGTTAATAAGATCAGAATTCATTAAAAGACTTAAATGCAATACAAATAAAGACCTGAAATCCACAAAAGTCCCAACAAGCATAGTAAAACATGGAAAATTCTCCCTTGTGGCAAAGGGAAACGAGGATTTTGAATGGAAATCCCCACGAGGACAGGAGAACAAAACCTGTTTGTGTATCAGTGTGTGTGTGTGTGTGTGTGTGTGTGTGTGTGTGTGTGTGTGTGTGTGTGTGTGTGTGTGTGTGTGTGTGTACTACAAGAGAGAGGCTCATACGTCTGAGAAGTTTCATGGTCTCATGGATCCTCAGGGAGGGACTGACCTGTAGTTTAGAGCGTAGCTCCATATTCAGCTGGTAGAGCAGAGACAGACTGGAGATGACCTGGCACACCTGACAGAGAGGGGGGAGGGGGGGGGGGTACGGGCCGGTGTAGGTTATCATTTTCAAGACTAAATTGATCGCTTACATTTTGAGGCAGAGCTATTTGCTCATAATCCGCTGCACAGTGTCTCTCTGTACAGCCGTACCCGACTAAGATCATAACATGGTGTTAGAGGTGCTTCAACCTCGTCAATTGTAAGGAGTCGACAGGAGAGATTATATCAATCACAGAAAACAATAATGTTCTGTGAGTTTGGTCAGAGTTTCGAGTGACGAAATGTAGCCGGCTAACAGCTCTCTGACGTCTCGTAGTCATTGAGCAGGCGGCCCAGCGGAGCCGTTGCTGTGGATACTCACACACTCAGGGAAGAGGGGGCCGTGCAGGGAGCGGGGGACGGACAGAGGAGCAGCTAATGGATATACTGACAGAGAAATTTATTTCTGATTTCGGGTACGGCCGGGTCTTCAATTTTGCAGAAGCAATGGGGCCCGGGTTGGGTAGGGCCTTAACGTTGCGGGCATGGGTAGAGCTCGGGCCTAAATTACATGCTTGTGCAGGGCTCCAGATAAAGGACAAAAATGAGAGATCAGTTGAATTAGGTGTGGTGATGCTGGGCTGGAAATAAAGCCTGCACACCTTATCGATATTCTGGACCAGGATTGGTGGTGTCTTCTGCTTCAATGGCGGACTTGGGGCGGCAGGGTAGCCTAGTGGTTAGAGTGTTGGACTAGTAACCGGAAGGTTGCGAGTTCAAACCCCCAAATCTGTCGTTCTGCCCCTGAACAGGCAGTTAACCCACTGTTCCTAGGCCGCCATTGAAAATAAGAATTTGTTCTTAACTGACTTGCCTGGTTAAATAAAGGTAAAAATAAAAAATAAAAAAATTAAAATTGATGGCCGGTGTGCCAGAGAGACTAATTGTATTGTTTGGTGCTACAGACCTTCCTTGCCCCCAGGGCAGGTGTGGGGGTTCTGGGGGGTGTCCTACAGTGTTTGGTGAGCAGGTTGGTGAAGCAGGAAGATGGGTCAGCTGGGTCCAATAGCCAGGCTGCTACCTGGGGGTCCTGGATGCGACAAGATGAGACTGGGGGGGGGATGAACACAACAGAATAATGTTGTAATCCCAAATCCCAAAATCCCAACAGAGCTCAGATGGAGGGAGTTCTTAACAGCCTTATCAAAGTTACATTGTTTCCAGTGTAGGTCTGGTCTGTAGTGCTGCAGTGCTGTACGGAGCAGGTCTTTGGCCTTGTAACACACCACCAGTTGAGACCCTGACACTACCTGCAGCAGCATCTCTCTACAGGACACACAAACACAGGGAGGGACGCAAATCATCACTGGGATTCCCCCCCCCCCCCCAGACTTGTACTATGTAGTGCACCTATCCTCCCTCCCACACATATACCATACCTATTGAAGAGGTCTAGGTTGTGGTCTTGGTGGCTCTGGGCCCATGCAGGTTTCTGTTCCAGTCTGAGGTAGACCAGACTGTCTCGTTGTGCCACCCCCTCCTCTGGTCCAGTCTGGTCCAGATCTCTTTTCAACATCACCAGCACCCCACACACTGACGGACTGAGCTTCTACGGGACACATAGACAAGAGAGCAGTTAATGTCAGTGAATATGGCCAACCAGCATACTTGCGTAGTTGCTGCAGCTATAGGACCCCACACACTGACAGACTGAGGGTCTATAGGACACACAGAGTAGACATAACAACATAAATGCAGTTCGTCCCAAATGGCACCCTATTTCCTATATAGTACCTATTCCCTATAAACCCAGGTCAAAAGTAGTGCACTACGTAGGGAATGAGGGTGCCATTTGGGACACAAATTAGCCTTGCTTGCCAGGCTTACAGCAGTAGCACCACTACATCCAGATGATATAGTATAGCACAGATGAAGTACAGATGATGAGTATAAATAAGTTGCGACACTCCACTATTGTATGACTGTTCCAACGTGCCGCTGAAAAGGTTGAAAGCTACAATTCATTTTGCGATACCTGAAAATACTGCAGAGTAATGCAAAGCCATTTGGTAACGTTGCGAACAGGAAGTTGGATACTCACATTTCGAGCTACAAAGGGATATTTTAAATCAGAACACAAATCAACATGATTTTCCACTTATGTCGGCTGTAGTTGATTCAACAAGGCAGCTTTGAGATATTTAGTTCCCTTGACCTAATAGTCATGTTTGAACAGTTATTGTTAGTATTTTCAGTCAAATTAAAGTGTTCTTGAGCCTGGAATTACTTTTAGAGCAACATTTTATTAGCATGATGTTACATAATACTTTGGAAATTGTATTTAAATTGCATTGCAACGAGCTGAGATGTTGTCACTACTGTACACAAGAGAAATAGTGACTGTTCCTAATTATTCCATTATTATGCAATTATAAAGCAATGTCTATGTAACAATGTAGTAATAACAACATTACATGTCTAGTGTTGTTAGGTATTGTATCACCCTATGTCTCATTATGAAAATGTATTTCAGTCATTTTGAAAATGCAAAAGTGGTCTACTCTAATGTTGAGATGACTCCATGTCCCTCACAAACACATTTCTACATCTAGCTAAATGCCTGTTTGGTTTATGTTTCTATTACTTTCCATTACTTAGTTCATATTGTTTAGCGTGTCTTTATTTATTTTTCTTCAATCATTACGTATTTTATTCGAGGATATGTGTGCTAATGATTAATCAGTCAAAATATGTACAAAGTAACTGTTGTAGTTTTTTTTGTTCTTCATCAAATAAATATTTGGTCGGTTTTCAAATAACTTGCATATCAAATATGATTTGTTTTTCTGAGAGGTATTCAAAATATTTTTAAATATTGGTTTATATATTGTATTTTCTAAGACCTGTATTCGGATATCAAAGGCAAAAATTGCCATTAGTTGATTGGTTATATTTGACCACCTTGAGTATTTGAAAAATTGGTATTTCTAATAAGCTACTAAATAAAAACTATTCTGCCCAGGTCTACTGGACTGAGGTTAGAAACATTGCTTTGACTTTCTGGAAGGTCAAAAGTAAACTGCCAATCCGGCCTCGCCAACTCTTGCCCACCTGTTCTGGGTCCATCTGAGTGGTTCCGTCCTGGTACACCATGGTCAGAACCAGCGCACTGGCCTGCCCTGCCTCCTCCAGCACCCTGCCTCTCTCTTCAGGACTCAACTTCCCAGCATCCCTTACTCTGGGGTCAGAGATCATGGCTGTAGTCAGACAGGTTTTGGATTGGTTGGACTGGGCCCGGGGGTCACCGGCACCGCTTCCCCCCTCTGGTTCAGTTTCTGGGGTGAGTTGACACTGGTTAGGTCCAGGTTTGGCCCGCTTCGGCTTGGGTGGTTTGGGGGTTTTGGAGGATCTATGCTGAGGAGTGTCTGAACTAGAATGGTCCCTGGTTGATTCAAGCCCCCTCTCCCCCATTGGGACCCCCTGTTTTGGCCTAACTGGGTTGGCTGGGGGTCGATGTGGGGGGTTAGGGGTTAGAGCAACACTCTTGGTTCCCTCAGTCTTGTGGAGGGTCTTGGTCTTGGCTCGGGGGTCTAGGCTAAAGGCTGGGGTCAGGTCTGGGTGTTTGGGGGTTTGGGTTTTGCACTCCTGGCCCCTTTGCAAGGTCCTTGCTTTTTCCTGACAGGACTGAGGGGGTTCCCATTTCACCGGCCGCCTGAAAAGGGTGATTTTGGGCAGAGGGGTGCCGTGTTTACTTTTGAGGGAGAAGGTAGGGGTCAGGGGCGGTTGTTGGGCAGAGAGGAGAGGGTGATGGCCGCTGCTCTCCTCCTCACCACTAGCACGTATAGAGGTCAGGCCGGACCCCAGCACTGCGGCCCTTCCATGCCCAGCAAGAGAGGGGTTGGTTAGTGCAGGATCTATACTCAACCCCCTCTCTCTGGAGCCTCCATCACCAGCCTTCACAACAGAGAGAGAGAGGAAGAGAAGAGAGAACAAGAGACGCATTATTCCAGTCACAGGAAGCGATTCATTCTGAAACTTAAAATAGACTGTGCTCTGATTCTATTACTACTACAGTCAATGGTTAGCGACCCAAATGGCACCCTATTCCCTATATAGTGCACTACCAAATCCCCTATATACCACACTACCTTATGGGCCCTGGTCAAAAGCAGTGCACTATGTAGGGAATAGGATGCAATTTGGGGCGCAGTTTAGATGAATAGAGAGATAAGTGTGAAGGCTCAAGTCCAGAAGGATGGTGATTAAATTCTCTGGTTACAGATAATGAGCATGAGTAGACTGAAAATAAACCTCGCTGTTCTCTCAATTCCTTCCACCTATGAGCAAGAGAATGTGTGTTTGTGTATGTGAGTGAGTGAGTGAGTGAGTGAGTGAGTGAGTGAGTGAGAGACAGAGAGACCGCAACGGAGCCAGATAGAGAGATAGAGAAAGAAAGTGAAAGGATGAAGAGCCAAAGAGAGGAGAGTAAGAGAGAAAGAGAGTGGGTGTCTAGTTGCGTTAACAGAGCAAACCTGTCAGTCCCAGACAGTGCTCTCGAGGGCACAGCTAGTCCCAGACAGTGCTCTCCAGGGCACAGCTAGTCCCAGACAGTGCTCTCCAGGGCACAGCTAGTCCCAGACAGTGCTCTCCAGGGCACAGCTAGTCCCAGACAGTGCTCTCCAGGGCACAGCTAGTCCCAGACAGTGCTCTCCAGGGCACAGCTAGTCCCAGACAGTGCTCTCCAGGGCACAGCTAGTCCCAGACAGTGCTCTCTAGGGCACAGCTAGTCCCAGACAGTGCTCTCTAGGGCACAGCTAGTCCCAGACAGTGCTCTCTACGGCACAGCTAGTCCCAGACAGTGCTCTCTACGGCACAGCTAGTCCCAGACAGTGCTCTCTAGGGCACAGCTAGTCCCAGACAGTGCTCTCTAGGGCACAGCTAGTCCCAGACAGTGCTCTCTAGGGCACAGCTAGTCCCAGACAGTGCTCTCTAGGGCACAGCTAGTCCCAGACAGTGCTCTCTACAGCACAGCTAGTCCCAGACAGTGCTCTCTACGGCACAGCTAGTCCCAGACAGTGCAATCTACGGCACAGCTAGTCCCAGACAGTGCTCTCCAGGGCACAGCTAATCCCAGACAGTGCTCTCCAGGGCACAGCTAGTCCCAGACAGTGCTCTCCAGGGCACAGCTAGTCCCAGACAGTGCTCTCCAGGGCACAGCTAGTCCCAGACAGTGCTCTCCAGGGCACAGCTAGTCCCAGACAGTGCTCTCCAGGGCACAGCTAGTCCCAGACAGTGCTCTCCAGGGCACAGCTAGTCCCAGACAGTGCTCTCTAGGGCACAGCTAGTCCCAGACAGTGCTCTCTAGGGCACAGCTAGTCCCAGACAGTGCTCTCTACGGCACAGCTAGTCCCAGACAGTGCTCTCTACGGCACAGCTAGTCCCAGACAGTGCTCTCTAGGGCACAGCTAGTCCCAGACAGTGCTCTCTAGGGCACAGCTAGTCCCAGACAGTGCTCTCTAGGGCACAGCTAGTCCCAGACAGTGCTCTCTACAGCACAGCTAGTCCCAGACAGTGCTCTCTACGGCACAGCTAGTCCCAGACAGTGCAATCTACGGCACAGCTAGTCCCAGACAGTGCTCTCTACGGCACAGCTAGTCCCAGACAGTGCTCTCTACGACACAGCTAGTCCCAGACAGTGCTCTCTAGGGCACAGCTAGTCCCAGACAGTGCTCTCTAGGGCACAGCTAGTCCCAGACAGTGCTCTCTACGGCACAGCTAGTCCCAGACAGTGCTCTCTACGGCACAGCTAGTCCCAGACAGTGCTCTCTAGGGCACAGCTAGTCCCAGACAGTGCTCTCTAGGGCACAGCTAGTCCCAGACAGTGCTCTCTAGGGCACAGCTAGTCCCAGACAGTGCTCTCTACGGCACAGCTAGTCCCAGACAGTGCAATCTACGGCACAGCTAGTCCCAGACAGTGCTCTCCAGGGCACAGCTAGTCCCAGACAGTGCTCTCCAGGGCACAGCTAGTCCCAGACAGTGCTCTCCAGGGCACAGCTAGTCCCAGACAGTGCTCTCCAGGGCACAGCTAGTCCCAGACAGTGCTCTCCAGGGCACAGCTAGTCCCAGACAGTGCTCTCCAGGGCACAGCTAGTCCCAGACAGTGCTCTCTAGGGCACAGCTAGTCCCAGACAGTGCTCTCTAGGGCACAGCTAGTCCCAGACAGTGCTCTCTACGGCACAGCTAGTCCCAGACAGTGCTCTCTACGGCACAGCTAGTCCCAGACAGTGCTCTCTAGGGCACAGCTAGTCCCAGACAGTGCTCTCTAGGGCACAGCTAGTCCCAGACAGTGCTCTCTAGGGCACAGCTAGTCCCAGACAGTGCTCTCTACAGCACAGCTAGTCCCAGACAGTGCTCTCTACGGCACAGCTAGTCCCAGACAGTGCAATCTACGGCACAGCTAGTCCCAGACAGTGCTCTCTACGGCACAGCTAGTCCCAGACAGTGCTCTCTACGACACAGCTAGTCCCAGACAGTGCTCTCTAGGGCACAGCTAGTCCCAGACAGTGCTCTCTAGGGCACAGCTAGTCCCAGACAGTGCTCTCTACGGCACAGCTAGTCCCAGACAGTGCTCTCTACAGCACAGCTAGTCCCAGACAGTGCTCTCTACGGCACAGCTAGTCCCAGACAGTGCAATCTACGGCACAGCTAGTCCCAGACAGTGCTCTCTACGGCACAGCTAGTCCCAGACAGTGCTCTCTACGACACAGCTAGTCCCAGACAGTGCAATCTACGGCACAGCTAGTCCCAGACAGTGCTCTCTACGGCACAGCTAGTCCCAGACAGTGAGTCCAGACTTCCCAGTCCAGAGAAAACAGGTTAACCTCCATCTAACCTTCCAAGTCTCTCTACTCTGCACTGGAACACTGGCATTATTCATAGGAAGAAACTCCATTTTTAATGCAAAGTGAGTGCAGAGTTCGAGTCAATGTGTGCGTGTGTATGTGTGTGAGTGAACTGAATTGTGCTCTAGGGAATATAGGACTGTAGAGGTAAATAGTCAGCCGGAACAGTGTGTGTGTGTTCTACCAAGAGAACATCATCAACTGATTCAGCTCTCTAGGGAGAGCTCTGCTCATTTCCTTGTAAACAGAAACGCTTACTTGCTGACACTGACACACACACGCACGCACACGCACGCACGCACACGCACGCACGCACGCACACGCACGCACGCACACAGAGACATACAGTAAATAGACTAGAAGGCCCGATCGCCAGGCCTTTTACTTTAGTAACCAACTGGGAGTCATCACCTCTCTTTCCTGTGGTGTGGTGTAATACTGCTGAAGTCTTCCATTTCCATGGAAATGAAGGGGAATGAGCATTGGGGGAATTCTCTCTATTTCACTCCCCTCACCCTCCAGGATGCGTCCCATATGGCACCCTATTCCCTATGTAGTGCACTACTTTTGATCAAGACCCATAGAGCTCTGGTCAAAAGTAGTTCCCAAGATCAACCTTCCCCAAGTTCCCCATGTCACCCCGCTCCTTCGCACACTCCACTGGCTTCCAGTCAAAGCTCGCATCGCCTACAAGACCATGGTGCTTACCTACGGAGCAGCAAGAGGAACTGTCCCTCCTTACCTTCATGCTCTGCTCAAACCCAACACCCCAACCCGAGTACTCCGTTCTGCCACCTCTGGTCTCTTGGCCCTCTGACCCCTACGGGAAGGCAGCTCCCGCTAAGCCCAGTCAAATCTCTTCCCTGTCCTGGCACCCCAATAGTTGAACCTGCTTCTCCCTGATGGTAGGACAGCAGAGTCCCTGCCCAACCCCCGAAAACAGCTGAAACCTCTTCAAAGAGTATCCTTAATAACCCCACAGCACCCCTCTGCCCGTAAAAAAAAGAAATAAAAGCATAGCAACCTGTCATCAGCATCTGCCTCCGAGGAGCATCCCTCAGAGTTGAGGCCTTACCCCAAACTAGTTAAGAAAATTCCATATTGTATTCGTCTCTGTTGTTCATTCAGTTAAGCCTGTACTCGATTGAACTAACACTCGCGCTTGACTATTTTCAGATACCCAGACTTCCAGTCATTGCGCCAACTTTCTTCATACTGGATACAGAGACATAAAAAGGGTATCCACAAGTTCATCTGACTCTGAGGAAGTAGATGAAGGGCCTCATTGCCAAAATCCCAAAGTATCCCTTTAAGATGAATGCACTAACTCTGGATAAGAGTGTCTACTAAATGACGAAAATGTTACATTTAGGATGCAGCAAAAGGGGTTTCTGGGAGAGGGACAGGGGGTTGAGGTTTCAGTGGTTTTCTGCACGGTAGCTAAATACCAACTATTACAAGCTTACATTTCTCCAGGCCCATCCCTCACTGTTCACCAAAACAAATGGCGTCTGGGAGGCCATTTTGTTTTGTTTTTACAGACTGCAGATAAAACATTCTATTATGTGCACAGAAGCAGTATGGTCCTCTGGCTGAAGCGGTAAAATACCTGAGTGTCGTTGTGATGATTAGTAGCCAGGGGGGTCTGTCCCAGACAGGTGCCCTGCAGAGTGGGGGCTCTGAATACTCTCCCACCCTCCTGAGACGGCTTCGGAATGAAATGTCCAGCAGCTAAGGGTTCTGGAAAAATTAAAAATAAATATGCGTTCTCTCTGCTTAAAATTGTGTGTGTGTGTGTGTACTTGTGTCTGAATGAGTAAATGTGTGTGTGTGATTGCGTTTGAATACGAGACCTGTGTCTGCATAGAGTGAGGTCAGCTAAACTCAGACGCATTGCTCAGGACTGATATTCTGCCACTACACTACGCTGTTCTTGACTGAGCATTTCACACAACACACGCACACACTTCCTGTGTACTGAAACAAGAGCAGTCCAGATTCTGTCAGCGTGTTCAGACTGGTCCTTCATAATTGCTGTATACTTGTTCACACTTTTTATTTAATCAGCACTGTGATATATGAGCTCACTGGGGCCCTGAGTTTTCCCTAGTCAGGCCTTGTGGTCAGGGGAAAACTCAGGGCCCTATAGATTGCTGGACATAGCAGCGCTGCCCATGGCACAGATCTAGGATCAGCTTAGAAGGAAAATGCAAAACTGACCATAAAATAGCATCTATGGACAACTTCATTCGGTAACTACTGAATGAAGTGCTGTACCGCCATCTAGTGGCTTATTACTAAAGTGCCAATTTGCCCAGCATATAAATCCCCAACAATCCGCTCTCATATATTGTACTAAAAGGCAACCTTATCTATCCGTGTCCTAAACTAACCTGTGTGTAAGTGTGTGTGTGTGTGTGTGTGCGGGCGGGTCCTGAACTAACCTGTGTTCCCTCCACTGTTCCTCTCTGCAGCTGTCACCAATGGCCCATCCATGTTCCTTCTCTCTTCTGGGTGACTATCCGTCTCTGTCACCCCCTGGCCCTCTCCATCCCTCATCCGCCCCAGTGAGGGTGACACCTTCCTCTGCTGGTGGGGTTTGGTACTACTCCTGCTGTTCTTCCTCTCCAGCTTATTCTTCAACCCTCCTTTATTGATGTCATCCTTTCTCTCCCTCTCCACTCTTCCCCCCATCTCTCCACCCCCCATCCCTCTCTGGTTGTCAGTAGTCATATCACCGAAGAGCCGTTTCCTCTTAAAGGGGTCTCTCTCGCTGAGGTTCTCCCTTGGTCCTCCTCCTGTCACGATCTCCTCCTCTGACTGGGCTGTGTCTCCATGCAGCGCCCCCTGCTGATCAACTAACCCAACTACACACGGGCTTTCTGTGCTGTCCCTGTGGCCCACAGTGACGTCACCCTCATTGAATAGCAGTTTTTCTCCAATGCCATCCCTCTGTAAAGCATGACTTGCTCCAAAGCCATCTCTCTTCAGTGAATGACTTGCTCCAAAACAATCTCGCTCCATTGAATGACTTGCCCCAAAGCCATCTCTTTCGACTGTGTGACTTGCTCCAAAGTCAGTCTCCAAACCTTGACTTGCTCCAAAGCGATCCCTCTCCAAAGCATGACTTGCTCCAAAGCTATCCCTTTCTACTGTGTGACTTGCTCCAAAGCCATCCCTTTCTACTGTGTGACTTGCTCCAAAGCCATCACTTTCTACTGTGTGACTTGCTCCAAAGCCATCCCTTTCTACTGTGTGACTTGCTCCAAAGCCATCCCTTTCTACTGTGTGACTTGCTCCAAAGCCATCCCTTTCTACTGTGTGACTTGCTCCAAAGCCATCCCTTTCTACTGTGTGACTTGCTCCAAAGCCATCCCTTTCTACCGTGTGACTTGCTCCAAAGCTATCCTTCTCCAATGCACAACTTTCTCCAGTGTCATCCTCCATTCTTAGTTCAAAGCTCGGACCACTGTCCATCTCCATTGTGAAGTCCTCACTCTCTGATGCAGGAAGTAACAGCCCTCTCGCTGGTCTCTTTTTGTCACAGTCTGCCTTCTCTTCGGCCTTGTAAGCTCTCTGAGGTGGAGGCAGTACTATACTCCCAAACTGCCATTTAGTAACAGGCACTGGGGCCCGACGGTCAGCATCTCCTCCACCAGCTAAGGCTACTTCAATGGGCTTGGCTTTAGCCAGCCTCTCTCTTTGGTCCTCTGGGGCTATGGAGGTTTCTTCTTGGCTACGTTCAGGGCATTGCCTTTCCCCATCTCCACTGCCTAAGTGCCAGCCTTCACTGTGAGTTTCTAGGCTTTTGACGTGGTTCTTTGGGGCTACGCTAACATTAGCTCTGGAGAATGGTGGTCCACAGGCCCCAGTTGGCTTCTCTCTTTGGTACTCCACTCTGGGCAAGGGTGGTCTGGAAGGGCCCTGGTCCTCCAAGGCGAAGTGGAGTGAGAAGGTGGGTTCTGTCTCTTCAGGAGCGCTATGGAAAAAGACCAAAAGTAATCAGTCAACAGAGAAAATGAAAATCTGTTCGGAGATAGTACCTCTTAAATTAAAAAATCCCCTACTGAACCCAAGCTTGATGCATCTGTCACGCTGAGGAGAAATAAGAATCTAGCAGTACTAGGGGCTAGTTGTTGTTATGTATTAGAAAGGTGCTTAGATACTCACTCTCTCCAGTGAGGCTCGTTTGAGGGCGTGTGGAGAGACAAAGGGTACCTCATTCTGTGGGTAGAAGAGGAGGCAGAGTCCTGGGACAGTGCTGGGGTCTGAGAGTAGTCCCTCTGGGATGCAGCGTCCCATGAGGAGGAAGACTGGGAATAGGACTGGGGTCTGGACCAAGGCCTGGTACACAGCACAGAGAAGGATATTACCATTTATTTCTATGTTTTGTCTCTTTTACATGTACTAAAAATACATGAACAGAGAAGGATGGTACCATTTAATGATTTACAGGACAGTTTCACAGACACAGATTAAGCCTAGTTTTGAAGCATTTTTATGGAGAATCTCCATTGAATATGATATTTGTTTGTCTAGGACGGGGATGAGCAAATTTAATGGGGCTGGGGGCCACAAAAAAAATATTAACTCATCATGAGAGGCCGCAGTTGCTCGCGGGTCTGCGTATCCCCCCCCCCTCCAAGATTTTGATAAAGCTTTACTTGATCTTGGACATAAGGACTTGTAATTTCTTCCCGAGACAAACTGAGTAAAAAAACACAGAATTATCAGCTTCCATTCAGTCAGCGCATAAAAACCGCTTTGCCAGGTCAAATATACACACTCCTTTCTTGAAACATGAATATCTTATCATGTACTGAAACCTGGGATTCCTACTTTACTAGTAACAGTACTGTCCTTTACTTTCGATAAAAAAATATCCTCAAACTGTACGCATTTCCTTGAGTCACTGGTAAGGAAGAGTGAGGGAAATTTTTGGAAAGTTGTGCCCTCACTATTAGTAAGGGGAGAGAGGGGGATTTGTAACAGTTTTTTACATCTATTACAGACATGTTTGCACAGTGGCAAACCTATTGGATCTCGGCTACAGTGTGACAGGCATCGTGATGCTGAAAGGATGATGGGGTAAGGGTTAGCATCGTGATGCTGAAACAACCGTAATATCAGGGCACTTATGTAGGAGAATGTACTTTTTGCAGTGGTGGGAAAAGTACAGGATTTTCATACTTGAGTAAAAGTAAAAGATACCTTATTAGAAAATGACTCAAGTAAAAATGAAAGTAACCCAGTAAAATACTACTTGCGTAAAAGTCTAAAAGTATTTGGTTTTAAATATACTGAAGTATAAAAAGTAAATGTAATTGCTAAAATATACTTATTAAGTATCAAAAGTAAAAAATAAAAGTATAAATAATTTCAAAATGATCATATTAAGCAAACCAGACAGCACAATTCTCTTTGTTTTTACATTTACGGACAGCCAGGGGCACCACTCCAACACTCAGACATCATTTACAAACGAAGCAAGTGTGTTTAGTGAGTTTTCCAGATCAAAGGCAGTAGGAATGACATCTTGATAAGTGTGTGAATTGGACCATTTTTCAGTCCTGCTAAGCATTCAAACTCTTAGGTGTCAGGGAAAATATATGGAGTAAAAAGTACATTATTTTCTTTAAGAATGTTGTGAAGTAAAAGTTACCAAAAATATGAATAGTAGAGCACAGATAACCCAAAAAACACCTTAAGTAGTACTACTTTAAAGTACTTTTTACTTAAGTACTTCACACCTCTGATTTTTTGTAATACAAAAGAGGTCAGTGGTGTAGTCTATGCTACATGCAGATATACGTCCTATACCCACTTTGTTTTCATATTGCATATATTCACTTCTTAACCCCCAATTATGCATATTCAAGTAGTGTAGTTGAATACAATTGATCAATTATGTAGTAGGCTATCTACATGCAATCTACATAGACAAACATTGGCAGTAGAATGGCCTTACTGAATAGTTCAGTGACTTTCAACATGGCCCCGTCATAGGACGCCACATTTCAGTTCGTCAAATTTCTGCCCTGGTCAACTGTAAGTGCTGTTGTTGTGAAGTGGAAACGTTTGGAGCAACAACGGCTCAGCCGCAAAGTGGTAGGCCGTGCAAGCTCACAGAACGGGGCCACCAAGTGCTGAAGCACATACAAATCGTCTGTCCTCGGTTGCAACACTCACGACCGAGTTCCAAATCGCCTCTGGAAGCAACGTCAGCACAAGAACTGTTCGTCGGGAGCTTCATTAGATGGGTTTCCATGGCCGAGCAGCCGCACACAAGCCTACAATCACCATGCACAATGCCAAGCCTCGCCTGGAGTGGTGTAAAGCACGCCGCCATTGGACTCTGGAGCAGTGGAAACTTGTTCTTTGGAACTCTTCACCATCAGGCAGTCCGACAGATGAATCTGGGTTTGGCGGTTTCCAGGAGAATGCTACCTGCCCGAATGCATAGTGACAACTGTAAAGTTTGGTGGAGGAGGAATAATGGTCTGGGGCTGTTTTTCATGGTTCGGACTAGGCCCCTTAGTTCCAATAAAGGGAAATCTTAACGCTACAGCTTACAATGACATTCGAGACGATTCTGTGCTTCCAACTTTATGGCAACACTTTGGGGAAGGCCCTTTCCTGTTTCAGCATGACAATGCCCCCGTGCACAAAGTGAGGTCCATACAAAAATGGTTTGTCGATATCGGTGTGGAAGAACTTGACTGGCCTGCACAGAGCCCTGACCTCAACCCCATCGATTGCCTATGGAACTAATTGGAACGCAGACTGCGAGCCAAGCCTAACCACCCAACCTCACTAATGCTCGAGGCTGAATGGAAGCATGTCTCTACAATGTTCTAGCATCGAATGAGTAAACCCTTCCCAGAAGTGTGGAGGCTGTTATAGCAGCAAAGGGGGGACCAACTCCATATTAATGCCCATGATTTTGGAATGTTCGACAAGCAAGTGACCACTTACTTTTGGTCATGATGTGTATTTCCTAGTCTTAAAAGTTATTCTTGAAAAGGGAGAAGCTAACAAAACATCCTCTTCGATAACACCTGCTACAGCCCCTGCAAACAAGCCTAAAGCAAAAGCTGGCTAGCTGGACCTTGGGAAAACTACTCTTTGGTATTGCAGTGACTTCTTGGCCTTCCTGAAGGCAGAGGTTTCCATAAGCTTTTGTAAAAACAGTCCCAGTCAAAAAGTGATGAGTCCACTGTCACTCCAAAATGTTGCCCTAATTAATACAGTTGAATGGCAGAGGCTTATTATCTAGCTTCTGATGGCCTAGCCAATGGCTGACTTAGTTAGCTAGATTTATCTCCCCGGAGACCAAAGAAACATTTTATTTCAAATTCAGTGTTAACTGTTTCCTTTCAAACAAAAACTGAATAGATTAAATCAGAACATCATTGAATGTAATAATATAAAAGCCCTCATTGGTCCCCAGTGTTTGGGTTCGTAATCAATTGTAGTGGCTCTATTTGGCCTCAGTATGCCTTTCTTAAACCATTCTGAATGTATAAAGAATCCACATGTTCTTCTGAAATATGAACAGAAGAAATACTGGACATTTTTAACTCTTATTATAGTGGCAATTTGACAAAATCACAATCATCGTCTTGAATTGGACTCGCATTTTTCTGGTCTCGACTTGGTCTCGTTGTCCTCCTCCCGGTCTTTATTCATTCTCGCCCCGACCTCTGGTCTTGAACCGGTCTCACTATAGCTGGTCTCAAACACAACACTAGTTTGAAAGCAAGTTTGCTGCAACTCCACACATTTTGCCATGGAGCCTAGAGAAGATATTGCAACTATATAACTAATTTCATGCAATTCTACTCATTTTGCCATGGGGCGGATAGGAAAATAAGCTGTTGTACAGCAAATTTCCTGCAATTCTACACATTTTGTCAGAGGGTGGAAAGAAATGTTAGATTTTAATGACATCTGAATGAGACAAACAAAATCAATGGGGGCACCACGGCTGGTAATTCAACCATAAATTTTGATAGCTGGCCACTAAATTATGTAGCGATCTAAAAACAAATTGGCTGACATGGGCTTCTTGACTATCAGTGACCGAAACAAGAGAAAAACTGACGATGCACAACCAAATTTCAAAGTGGCACATTGTCTATTATACTATGCTAACTCGCAACATTAAGTCGAGACCCCGACTGAGTTCTAAGGGCCTTCAAAATAGGGACCACGCCAGTTACTCATCCCTGGTCTAGGACTATAGGCATAATCTGCATCTGGGAAACTGGCCTATATGTTCTGTGTCTGTTGCATGCACAAGAAATATCACCAGATGTTTCCTCAAGGGACCAATAGTTAATTGAATTTCACCACATGCACCAGTCATATAGTAAGGACTCAATCCATCTCCCTGAAGAACATACCATCTTACTGCATTTCATGTTTCTGACGACACCTCTTACCTGCCTATCCCTAACCAAATAAAATAGTTTGTCACTTCATTCTGTACCATGTTTGGTTGCTAATGACAACTAACACGGCCTATACACCCAACCCAATTGCTTTTTTTTAATTTTATTCCCCTGCTACTGTATCATCTCCTCACCGGTCTGCCTCTCTCCCTCTCCTCTCCCCCTGTGTTCCTCTGCTCCAGCTGGCCTCTGACTGGTACCCTCTCGGTCTGCTGTCATACCGCTCATCTAACATTTGAACAAAGGCTTTTTACCATTACATTTACAATATATTTTTACAAGTACAGTAGAATAGAGAATACTTACTTTACCCACTTCTTTTTACCACTACATCACTGCTTACGATTGTTCAGAATAAAAGAGTGGTGTCAGGTCTATAGAATATATGTAGGTCACATTTCTATCGGCATCATTCTAAATATTGCACTGCACTATTCAGTCCTTGCCGACTCACGCTGTCTGTAGCTTTGGGCCCTGGCTGTGTCAGAGTAGTGGTTGTGGCTCTGGGCTCGGAGAGCTGCTAGGATCTTCTGTCCAGACGCAGACAGAGGCCCCGAGTACAGCCTATTACTGCTGCTACTGTACCTCTCCATTTCCTATTCCTTCTAGCTGCCTACACAAAGAACAGGAAGAATATCAGAGTTATGATCATGCTTTCTCTGTCCTGTCACTGGTTATATCAAGCCGAATTGTCTTCAAATAAATTTGGGGGGGGGACGATAAAACGGAATACTCGCACAAAACATTTTTCTATTAGTTGTGAAGACATTAATATTTATTATAATTTCTTACGAAACAAATTACACAGAGGCGCTTACAGGAACATTAACAAAGAACACTAGCAGTAAAACAAGTGACATTACATTGAATTGAAACATTGCCACAAGAAAACAGAAGAGATCCAATAGTCATCCTCATCCAATTGTCTTTTGGTCAGAACCCTCTCTCCATATTGTATTTCCAAATCCAAGGTGCTTGGCATTGAACTGGCACCCGGGGTGGCGAGAGGGAAGAGGAAATGGGTAAGCCAGGGTTCATTAAGGCAGAGCAGGAACCTTTCTCAGGGGCCACTTCACCTTGAAGCACCGCCACTACTTTCTGCAGGATTCTCCACTGTTCTGTATGAGCTGTGTTTTGCGCTCACACCCAGAGAAAGGGGTCGTGGAGAGGGGAAGAGAGGTGAGGTAGGAGGTGGTAAGAGAGCCCCGTTACAACTGGCCCTTCTTGGCAGCAGCCGCTTTGCTCTCCAGCTCCTCCACTACTGTGTTCAGCAGCCTGGGGTCCAGGTGGAAGTAAACATACAGCTCCCTCTCTCTCCTGAGGAGGGGGCTGTGGTCCAGCTGGGAGCGTTTACCCCGGACCTCCCCCATCACGTCTTGCATCAGCCTATACAGACTGTTCTGCTGGACCTCCAGTTCTCCCAGCTTCACTGTCAACTCCTGGAGAGAGGGGGAGGGTACGATGGAAAGGAAAGACAGGGGAGAGAGGAAGGATGGAGGGAAAGGGGCATTTAGTAGACATCCAGAGAGACACGTCAGATAATTGCTAGCTAGTGCTGATAAAGTAACAAATAGTGGGGGCACTAACTTAAAAGTCCTATCCTGTACTGCAAGAACAGTACTCAGTATTTTCTCACATCTGCATACCACAAGTGGTTGAGCTTTTCTAGAATACTGAATGACATACACCAACAGTTCCTCGCACAGAAGGTTATTCACAGCTTTTTTGACAATAAGACATTTAAAAACAACGACACATTTTTAGAGAGAAACGAAAGTGTCTCTTTACTGCAGGGGGAATTGAGATGAAACCCTGTATGAAGCAAACATGAATTTAGTACATTTTACATAGAGGAAGAAAAGAACCGAGGGGGTGAAAAGGATCCCTGTTAATCTGGAAGAAATAAACGTGTGCTCTTTACATATTGTACATTACAGAAGTGGCAGTGCCTCATTGTCCAGTGCAGTCACTATACAAAACCCATATACAAATGCAGTGTTCTACAAGTGAAGCATCACCAGTGAATCCACCACTAAACAGAATTCCATTCATTTCAAAATACTGTATTTATCAAACGGGCAATTACTCCGGCAGCAGTGCAAATTACGTATAAAATCCATAGGACCTGTGCTACCACCTCATCTCCCAAACGTGTTTTAGAATAAAACTCTGCTAACTCACGCAACTTTGAGAAGAAGACGATGATAACGAGGAAGTGTGTGGGTGTTCATAAACTTACCTGTGCATTGGGGCAGAGATCCTGGTCAAGTGACGTCGCCGTAGGACATACCTGCGGCGCCAAGAACAGCTGCTGCAACCCTGAGAAGGTTGCCCGGCGCAACGCCTCGCAGTCGCCGTGGAGACGGGCGCCCGTGTAGTGCTGTTGGCGGGCGGCTCCGGCCAGGGCCTCGCGGCAGGATTGGAGCTCCTCCTGGAGGTCGCGGGCAGCACTTTCCAACCCCTCGTAGGTACGGAAGGGCTCCTCGCGGCCACCACGTCCTGAGGCGTGGCCTGACTCTAGGATCCGGAGAAGCCTGGGGGAGTGAGAGGTGTGAAACATACTGTATATTTACATACTGTAAACACGCTAGATTAGGTGGGATCTTATTGCATCATGGGAGAAATGGAGGTGGAAACGCTTTTATGCGCAAATAATGATATAATAACCATCGTATCGAAGTAAACTTGGAGTCACACGATGATATGGTGTGTGGTCCTCCCAGTACGACTCGGGAAACCATAGTTTATTTGGCTACAGATGAAATAAATGATGAACTTCACAGGGTGATGAAAGTGCACAGTGATGACCTTGATGCTTGTTTCCAATAAATATTGAGTGTTTTATTCTGGTTATCGAAGCTTGGCTGCCGTTTGACAAATAAAAATAATTGTGCCATTTTGTCCATAATCTTATTATGTAGGCTATAACCGCACGAGTCAATACCAGAGCGCAGACAAAATGTGACAAAACCACCAATAGAGCCCGATTTATTTATTTTTTACTTTTTTTTTTGCAGAATTTAACCTCACTAGGGTAGGGGGCACTATTTTCACCTCCGGATGAAAAGCGTGCCCCAAAAGTAAACTGCCTGTTACTCAGGCCCAGAAGCTTGGATATGCATATAATTGGTAGATTTGGAATGAAAAGTTTCCAAAACTGTTTAAAAAATGTCAGAAATGATTTTAAAAAACAGAACTGATATGGCAGGCAAAAACCTGAGAAAAAATAAATAAATCCTACTTCCTGGATGTATTTATGTTTGTAATTTTCCATTGACTGCCTTTACAGGATCCAATGACTTAGGACTCAGATTACACTTCCTATGGCTTCCACTAAATGTCAACAGTCTTTAGAAATTGTTTCAGGCTTGTATTTAGAAAAATGAGTGTAAGACCACTCTAAATGAGTGGACCCTGCAGTGTCCCAGAGCTGTTTACTGCGCACGACCGAGAGCACACCTTTCTTGCTTTTCTTTAATATTGACAAAGCTATTGTCCAGTTGAAATATTGATTATTATGACTAAAAACAACCTGAGGATAGATTATAAACATCGTTCGACATGTTTATACTTACTTTTGGGTTTTTCATCTGCCTATTGTGACCGCCTTGGGGCCATTGGATTACTGAATAAAACTCGCCAACAGAACTGAGGTTTTTGGATATAAAGAGGGACTTTATCGAACAAAACAAAAATGTATTGGGTAACTGGGAGTCTTGTGAGTGCAACCATATGAAGATCATAAAGGTAAGTGATTAATTTTATCGCGATTTCTGACTTTTGTTACTCCTCTACTTGGCAGTTAAGTGTTTGTAATGTTTTGTGTGCTGGGTGCTGTCCTCAGATAATGGCATGGTATGCTTTCGCCATAAAGCCTTTTTGAAATCTGGCACAATGGTTGGATTAACAAGAAGTTAATCTTTAAGCTGATGTATAACACTTGTATGTTATTTGAATGTTTATTATGATTATTTCTATTTTTGAATTTGGAGCTCTGCAATTTCACCGAATGTTGGTCAGGTGGGGCCTCCCGAGTGGTGGAGGTGCAGTGCTAGCTGTGCCACTAGAGATCCTGGTTCAAGTCCAGGCTCTGTCGCAACCGGCCGTGACCGGGAGACCCATGGGGGGGGGGCAGCACAAATGGCCCAGCGTCTTCTGAGTTAGAGGGTTTGGCTGGCAGGGATGTTCTTGTCCCATCGCGCACGAGCGACTCCTGTGAGGGGCGCAAAGCACACTGTCACGGTCGCCAGGTGTAGAGTGTTTCCTCCGATACATTGGTACGGCTGGCTTCCAGGTGAAGCGGGCATTGTGGCAAGAAGCAGTGCGGCATGGCTAGGTTTCGGAGGACGCACGGCTCTCGACCGTCGCCTCTCCCGAGCCCGCACAGGAGTTGCAGCAATGGGACAAGACTAACGATCAATTGGATACCACGAAATTGGGGCGAGAAAGGGGTAAAAAATTAAAATAAATGTGCGTTACGTCATCACACAGACTTTTATCCGCAACAAGTACATTTTATGGGAACATCTCTGGTGGTAAAATGTGCTTATTTTAATTACTGTAGATTTTAGAATATTTGTATTAAAATCTGTCGCCAATTGGATGGAACCGAGCTAGCTAGTCGGGGAAATATAGGTGCTGAAAACATTTTGGCTCACTAATTATAAACACAGAATGGAGAAAAAAGTTTGGGTGCAGGTACAGCCGATTAACGCTAACTACAGTGAGGGGGGGGGGGGTATTTGATCCCCTGCTGATTTTTCACGTTTGCCCACTGACAAAGAAATGATCCGTCTATAATTTTAATGGTAGGTTTATTTGAACAGTAAGAGAGAATATCAACAAAAAATCCAGAAAAACACATGTCAAAAATGTTAGATTAATTTACATTTTAATGAGGGAAATAAGTATTTGACCCGTCTGCAAAACATTACTTAGTTCATGGTGTCAAAACCCTTGTGGCAATCACAAGTTGCCTTGGCCGTGTGTTTTGGGTTGTCATGTTGGAATACCCATCCACGACCCATTTTCAATGCCCTGGCTGAGGGAAGGAGGTTCTCACCCAAGATTTGACGGTACATGGCCTCGTCCATCGTCCCTTTGATGAGGTGAAGTTGTCCTGCCCCCTTGGCAGAAAAACACCCCCAAAGCATAATGTTTCCACCTCCATGTTTGATGGTGGGGATGGTGTTATTGGGGTCATAGGCAGCATTCCTCCTCCTCCAAACATGGCGAGTTGAGTTGATGCCAAAAGCTCCATTTTGGTCACATCTGACCACAACACTTTCACCCAGTTGACCTCTGAATCAATCAGATGTTCATTGGCAAACTTCAGACGGGCATGTATATGTGCTTTCTTGAACGGGGGGCACCTTGCGGGCGCTGCAGGATTTCAGTCCTTCACGGCGTAGTGCGTTACCAATTGTTTTCTTGGTGGGACTATGATCCCAGCTGCCTTGAAGTCATTGACACGATCCTCCCGTGTAGTTCTGGGCTGATTCCTCACCGTTCTCATGACCGTTGCAACTCCACGAGGTGAGATCCTGCATTGAGCCCCAGGCCGAGGGAGATTGACAGTTCTTTTGTGTTTCTTCCATTTGCGAATTATTGCACCAACTGTCACCTTCTCACCAAGCTGCTTGGAGATGGTCTTGTAGCCCATTCCAGCCTTGTGTAGGTCTACAATCTTGTCCCCGACATCCTTGGAGAGCTCTTTGGTCTTGGCCATGGTGGAGAGTTTGGAATCTGATTGATTGCTTCTGTGGACAGGTGTCTTTTATACAGGTAACAAAGTGAGATTATGGGGCACTGCCTTTAAGAGTGTGCTCCTAATCTCAGCTCGTTACCTGTATAAAAGACACCTGGGAGCCAGAAATCTTTCTGATTAAGAGGGGGTCCCTCATTAAAATGCAAATCAATTTATACAATTTTTGACATGCGTTTTTTCTGGATTTTTGTTGTTGTTATTCTGTCTCACTGTTCAAATAAACCTACCATTAAAATTATAGACTGATAATTTCTTTGTCAGTGGGCAAACGTGAAATCAGCAGGGGATCAAATACTCCCCCCCCCCCCCCTCACTGTATATTTTTATTTATTTATTTATTTACAAATCAACACTTGGAGTCAAATATCAATATATCTTCCAAAAATAATACTGTGATATGCAACTGTATCAATACCCCCCACCCCAATCACTACTGTACTGATTATCAATGCACTGTGTTCCATATTTCTTTTAGTGTGAGAGAAGCAAATACATCTGGGTCGCTTTCAGTGAAACGGGAAATAACTACCTAAACCCGTCCAATAAGAACGCCTTGCTCCCTGACTGAGCACGACCCTGGTTCCTGTCCTCCTCTAATCCTTACCTGGTGAAGGATGCATCCTTGGAGCTGATGATGGACTGAGGACTGGGTCTGGGGTTATGGGACAGCTCAGGATGGGCTAGGGCCTGGATCCTGAGGGCTGCCTCCTCTCCTCCCTCCCCCAGCCGGCCTGCCACCTCCCCAAGCTGCTTCAGCACCTGCCTACCCATCCTCAGTTCCATCTCCTGGGCCAGGAGGAGCAGCTCGAATGAGGCCTTTTGCCGCAGGAGGTGGTCTCGGACCTAGATGGAGAGATGAATGAATGGATGGATAGATAGAGAATGTTACTATCCTCTAAGGAGGGCAACAATAGAAACATTGACAATACGTACAAGATGATAATGATGGGCTGGATGATGATAATTGTTTCACCTGGTGTTCAAAACTAAAATGGGAAAACCCATGCAGATCTGAGTATGGATATTCTAACAACAAGATCCAAAACAGCATTTGTACAAAACTAAGTAACTGTACCTGCTCCTGTCTGGAGGTGTAGTAGTCCTGTCTGGCCAGCTGCAGGTCCAGGTCTCCCCTCACCACGGGCACGTTGAGCAGCCTGGCGCTCTCCCTCAGAGCAGCCGGTAGAGACCCCTGGAGGAGAGACTCCAGATCAGCCGCCACACCCTGCAGCTCACGCCTAGACACGGCTTCACGCGCCTGGAGAGCAGAGGTAGAGTTGGTGGTGCCCTGGGAGAGGAGAGAAAGAACGATAAAAGGTTGCATTAGAGAATAGGTATGATGATGTTTGTTTGTAAGGCTGGTGTGATTGTGTGTACAGACTACAGAGCATGCAACACTTACAAAACCAACAGCACTAAAGACTAAGGCTGAACTGTGGTAGATGTACTACTCTAGTCTCTAACCCTCTCCAGTGCCTTACCTTGGTGAATGACTGCAGGTTCCCTGTGATCCACTCCAGCCCAACCCTGGCTCCCTGCTCTTCTGCCCTGGCCTTGATCAGCTGGTGCTGGGCCACCATATGACTCCACTGGAGCCTGGCCATCTCCTTCCTCCTCTGCTCCACAACTCTCTCCTCCGTCTCTTTTCCACCCTTCTCCTTTATTTCATCCCCGTCATCGCAGAGGCTGAGGTCCAGGAGCTGGAAGCGTTCAGAGCAGGACGTCTCCACCATGTTGCTGATGCCCTGGAAGAACTGGCGCTGGGTGAGGGCGGCCAGGGCCTTTGTGTTAAGCTCCTCCTGGTGGAGGTAGGGCTCCAGGGACAGCTGGGAGAGCAGGACAGGGGGCCCTGGAGGGGCGGTGATGGTCACAGAACCAGAGGCAGCAGCCTCTCCCTGGGCCATTCCCTCGTTGGACACTGGGTCTATTTTGAGGAATGATCCTAGCTTTTTCACCTCGTCCATGAGGTTCTGTAGTGCAGCGTTGGTTCCAGCGTTCTCCGCCCCCAGCGCCGCGTTGGCGTCCTTCAGCCTGCTGGCGGCAGCGTCCTGCTGGGAGGCCAATCGGAGCGCAACGTCAGCCCGGGCGGTAGCGAGCACCTGCAGCTTCTTGTACCTGCGTTGTTTTAGCTGCTTCTCCTTTTTCAGAGCAGATAGCTCCGCCTCTAGATCCTCCAAGCTCACCTCCCCCTCCGCTGAGGAAGGACCGACCAAACCTATTCCAGCAGCAGGCCCACAGGTCTTGAGGACCTCATCAAGCGCAGTCCCATCGAGGATGGGCTTGCCAGAGTTGCGGAGGGCCTTGAAGGCCCGGGCCTCCTCTGGGGTGAGCACATTTCCCTGGTTGAGGGTGCGGCAGACAAAGCGCAGGAGTTGGAGGTTTTCCGGAGCGCAGTCGAAGAGCCAGTCAAACTCAGAGCCCTTCAGGGATGGGGTGCCTGGGTAACCTAGGCGACCCAACGCCTCCACGAACTGACCACCGTCTAACATGATGACAGCACTCTACAGGCTACCAAACTGTCAGAAGCAGTAGGGTCAAGGGTGGGAGTTATACAGATGAGAATTGACAGAAAGATAATCAACGATATTTACACTGTAAAATCAGTCACTCAATAGAAATTAGGGGTGTAGCGGTGCACGTATTCGTAACAAACTGTTCGGTATGGGGACCTCTTCGATCCGCACAGTGAACCCGAATGAATACATATAAAAATTATAAATAAAAATATTAAACACCAGGCCTATAGGCTATGCCTGGAAAGAGAGTGTGTGTCGCCACTGCTGAATGAGAACGGCCTATGCAACCGCCAACACCTCAAACATGTTGACACATTTACGGTGACATAAACCCAGTATTCCTACCACTGGAGCAAGACAAACCGCAGTCGATTCTGACCGGGCCAAATAAATTACATGAGCAATAGGTCTGCTTATAGCCACAGATGTGCGACCATTCTCGGTGGTTCCACTTCGTGGAAGTGCCCAGTTAATTACGAACTTTGCCTTTTCGCACCTAGAGTAACAGTCAAACAGTTTGGACACACCTACTATTCCAGGGTTTTCCTTTATTTTTTACATTGTAGAATAATAGTGAATACCACAAATCTATGAAATAACACATAGGGAATCATGTAGTAACCAAAAAAAGTGTTTATATTTGAGATTCTTCAAAGTAGCCACCCCTTGCCTTGATGAGAGCTTTGCACTCTTGGCATTCTCTCAACCAGTCTTGATTTGTTTAACTGACTGGGTATCCCCTTTCTGCAGATGGATGGACCTCCAGGGTTACAGAGCGCTAGTTAAGTGACAGCCCATCACATTACACCGCAGTGGAAATGAAAAGAGGGAAACGAAAAGTAGGCCTACTGTGCTAAACACACGCCCCTTTTATGAGTGACACAAGTGAGCATATTTTTCCTCTTTGCAACATAACATAAGCTTATACATTGTCTGAGCCATGTTTACATGTTGATTTCACACAGATATTGCACTTTATTTTAGTGTTGTTGTTGATTTAAGAAAATTAAAAAAGTGTTGTTATTCCTGATTGTGCAGTCATCAGGCATTATATGACACATGATCAAATGGAATCAGGAATACCAACACTTTCTATTTTCTTAAACAAATTAACTACAGTAACTGTTGGCATCTCATTTTCCACTGTTCAGAAAACAAATCATTACCCCCAAAACCACAATAAGTACTGAACCATGGTGAACCGTTACACCCCTAATAGAAATGGTACCATCAAGCAGTGCTTCCCCTATATTCATTTATCAGGGGTGCTGCCACCCTGCAGAAATAAATCCTAGGGGAAACACTGATTAAAGCGAGACAATTTCCTGTGGAGAAGACGGTCCCTGAAATGAGGCATCCTCCCCAGTCTTAACTAGCCATTTTAATGTGAAATCTATAAGGACAAACAAGTTGCCAGGAGCAGAGTTTCTCTGCCCTGATGATCGCCTGTATGTCAGTCAAAAATATCCACCATTTATTAGATGGGTAACTAGTTAGCCCACGTTTATTAGGAGGCGAGGAAATTGAAAGAAATCACAACAATGATTGCTAGCTAAGTTACTTAGCTTGCTAGCTAAGTTACTTACTCATGCAAAGGCATTATAGAGCTGATCATTGTAGAAATACTTTACCAAACACTTGTTTTGTTTACCTATAACTGGTATGACAGTTAAACTATCAGTGTCCTTTACGTTACAGGCTAGCTAGCTAACGATATAATAAGTTGTTTCACGGATAGCTATGCAAGCTAGCTATCGTTAGCTAATTAACCGCTAGCCACAGCATAATTCATGCTATATATAACGCCTGAGGTTCGTGAATAATTTTTCCAAAACCACCGTCAATTCTGAAGTAATTTGTCCATCTGTTTTAAGTATTATTTTACCTTGCCAAGTAATTTCGACGAAGAAATCCGTTTCAGACTTGTTTTCCGACAGTTTCTCTGGTAGAAGGAAACGGGTAACAGTTAGCCAAAATTCGGCTAGGTAAATGCGCGCGTTCTCATCCAAAATGAATTCACTCCGGAAACATTGCGTAGAGTACGTCACGCGGAGGCGGATCAACTAACAACCGTTTTTAGCCAATGATAAAGTAGTCGAGCACAGCCTACCCACGCTCTCTTTGTCCTTTCTGTGAAATTTGGATAGTTCTTTCATTCTGCATGGAGAGCAGTGACCGGTAGGTGTCCATTTGTTGATCATTTATTCGAGGTGAGTTTTGCTGAGTACCGCATGATATTAAACCCCGTCCTTGGAGAGAAATGTTTAGATAGTTTCTTCACCGGTTGTGGTTGACAGCCCACTGTGAAGCGGGCTTGCATGGCATTCACTTTGCAACAATGCACAGCGCTCTCCTAGGTTCTGCAAGTCCTTTATCTAGCAAGCTAAGCTAGTGCAGTAGATTGCAAATAAATCCATGTGAATTTAGCTATTCTAGATAGCAACCTGCACTACAGTCAGAATTGTTCAGTACTGTAAATCAATGCATATACTAAACAAAGTAAACAGCATATTTTTTTCAGTTGTGCAGCATCTTCTGGCACCAGTGCACTCTTTCCTTTCCTCCTCCTCTTTCCTTTCCTCGTGTGTGTGTGTGTGTGTGTGTGTGTGTGTGTGTGTGTGTGTGTGTGTGTGTGTGTGTGTGTGTGTGTGTGAGAGAGAGAGAGAGAGAGTGAGGTAAAGTCTTTGAATAACAACCTTTGTTGAAGTATTCAAGTTTCTCATCTTCCTGCTATGATAGACTCATGTGGGTATTTCAACTGTCTCTTTTACATTTCTTCACTTTGGCTATTTTAGATCTCAAAGTATGATATTTGTATATAGGTGACTTGACAGCAACATGTTGCTAAATGTAGGATACTTAAGTAGAAAAGTTTGCTGTTATGGGGAAATGTAACTGAAGTTCAAATTCAGTTTAGAGTGATCTTTAGCATATTTATATATTTTCCCTCTCTGAAATACGCATTATTCCCAGTGTTCTGTTTGTGAAACTCTAGGTGTGGGTTGATGGTCACTAGACTTGATCCTGCAAGTTATGGATTATCCTCATCTCTGTTGATAGTGATTGACACCAGACTGGAGGTCCAAGGACAGAGGACACGGATTATTCACTGTTGTATTGATGACATTGTGTGAACACAGTGTGATTCTGTTGCAGCTCAGTCACTTCCTTTTTGTTTGTCTTCCTACAATCCTCCCGGGCTGGTGTTAACAGAATGTTTGGTGCTGTCTGATTAGGATATAAAGGGTCTCCAAGAGGTTTGCTAGACATTTTCTCTGCTTCTGTGCTGGAGGTGTGTCCCTCTTACAACTTGTAATAAAGCAAATAGATATTGTTTGACTGCTCTTCTCTTTACCTTAAAATTCCTAGCACATATAGAAAAGAAGAAAACGGTTCTCAAGATGAGCTCTGAGATCACTTCAGATTTTGGCATAGCAAATAACTAACTAAGTAGTAAGTAAACAGCCTATTCTTTCAGTTGTCCAAAGCAAAGAGCCATGGTTCAAGCCAAGACCTGGGTCCTGACACGTCACTTTGAAGGCTTCCCGAAGGACAGCAACTTTGAGCTGAAGCTGGAGCAGCTGCCAGAGCCTAAAGATGGAGGTAATGACTGAAGGTTTCATCTGCACTATTACTGAGGCTATCTGGACCTGTACTTGTACTAAATACAACATTCCTGTACCTGACTAAAGCCAAGTGATGTCATACATTAATGTTTTAGTTTTTTTCTGTTTCAGAGGTGCTTTTGGAGGCACTGTTTCTCAGTGTAGATCCATACATGAGGTAGGAGAAAATTCCGACAGAAAAATGGACAGGGAGGGATTCCCCTAACGTTTGCCACTGAACGCTTTTTGTCATGACTCATGTAATGTGATATCTATACGGAATATGATCAAATGTAAATAGTCCGGGTGGCCATTTAATTGTTCAGCAGCCTTATGGCTTGGGGGTAGAAGCTGTTAAGGAGCCTTTTGGTCCCAGACTTGGCGCTCCGGCACCTCTTACCGTGCGGTAGCAGAGAGAACAGTCTATGACTTGGGTGACTGGAGTCTTTGACAATTTTTAGTGATGACACCGCATAGTGATGTACTGGGCTGTACGCGCTGTAGCGTCTTACGGTCAGATGCCGAGCAGTTGCCATACCAGGCGGTGATGCAACCGGTCAGGATGCTCTCTGGTGCAGCTGTAGAACTTTGAGGATCTGAGGACCCATGCAACATCTTTTCAGTCTCCTGAGAAGGAAAAGGTGTTGTCATGCCCTCTTCACAACTGTCTTGATGTGGAAACCAAGGAACTTGAAACTCTCGACCCGCTGCACTTCAAGCTTTGTCGATGCTAATGGGTGCCTGTTCGGCCCTCCTTTTCCTGTAGTCCACGATAAGCTCCTTTGTCTTACTCACATTGAGGGAGAGGTTGTTGTCCTGGCACCACACTGCCAGGTCTCTGATCTTCTACCCATTGGCGGTCTCATCGTTGTTGGTGATCAGGCCTACCGCTGTTGTGCTGTCAGCAAACTTAATGATGGTGTTCTGGTTGGTTATGTTGGGGGTGAACAGGGAGTACAGGAGGGGACTAAGCGCGCACCCCTGAGGGGCCCAGTGTTGAGGATCAGTGTGGCAGATGTTACTCTTCATATTAGAACATTGAAAGTTCTCTGAACAGTATTGACTTTTCCATAACGTTACTAAATCACATACTTCAGTAGATAGTACAGAAAAACATTGCGTCTGATTGTTCTCCTGCCATCTGTGGTTGTTTCCAGACCGTTCAGCCGAGTGCGTATGAAGGAGGGGGAAGTGATGATCGGAACTCAAGTGGCCAAGTAAGGAAAATAAACAAGTTTGCATCCCAAATGGCACCCTATTCCCTACATAGTGCACTGCTTTTAGGCCCCTGGTCAAAAGCAGTGCACTATGCAGGGAATGAGGTGCCATTTGGGATGCAGGCCAAGTTATCTGCATTTCATCTCTCTACCATGAGGTGACATGCATGCCTGCTGTTTACTGGAAGAGAAAAAGTCCTGCACCTGTTTTTAATTTCTGAGGCCATAGATTATTCTTCATGACTTCAGTTGTAAGAGAACAAATTGAATGTACTTGGCAGTGTGTTCCGAGGTTCCATTCCTGCCACAAGTGAGTGGTTCAATGTGTTTTCACTGAGAAAGTTTGTTTGTGAGAGTGAGTCAGTCTGGGAAAATATACAGAACCCAATGACTCTTCCCTGCCCCCTAGGGCTTTTAAAATTATTTCACTAATTTAAATTGCCTGAGTGCTGTCTTTATAAAGGAGTACAGATACTTCGGGAAAATCCCAAAGGCTTCCATTGACTCTTCCTACAGCATGTCTTTGATCTAGCCTCCAGATAAAACCATTTAACAACCACTAAGGGTGGTTCATATAGACCCAGATTAAGCATTCTCTGTAACTAAAAAGCACCTTCAATGGAAGACTCTCCATTAAGCATACTTTACAATCTGTGTCTTCTGACACAGGCTTGTTGTAGACAGACTTTAATTATAATAAACAACCCTCATTAATTCAGTTTGTTTATTTGTGTGTGTGTTTTTTTTTGTAGGGTGATCCAGAGCATCAACCCAGCCTTCCCTGTGGGGTGCCATGTGGTTGGTAGATGCGGCTGGAGGACCCACACTGTGTCTGACGGGACAGGTTTGACATGCCTTCTGTCTGACTGGCCTCAGGATGTCTCCATGTCCCTGGCTCTGGGGGCCATCGGCATGCCAGGGTAAGGAGGAGGGGCTTCCTGAGTGCCGGTGCTTTCTGGGTAAAATATGGGGGAGGGGGCAGTCACTATGAACCTCTGGCCACAAAGAGTAGAACATTTATATTTTCGTGCCAGAAGAGAAATGCATGTCACACTCTGGCGTCCTGGGTAAAGAGGGATGCTAAAATGCTAACATAACCGTTTATGCTAACAGTGGAGCTAGTGTGGGAGAGCTTACAGCACAACTGTTTCATAGTTTTAGCTCACAGAATAAAAGGCAGAAAAAAATGTTGAGTTCAAGTCTGCCAGGAAAAGCAGCTGCATGTTTTCCTTCTAGGTTGACAAAATAAACATCTGGGCCCCAGGTATCTTCGCAAGCAGGTCACGGTCACCACTTATGGTCCTGTTCCTCTTTTCCAACAGAACTCTTTTAAAGAGTTTTTGAGTTTATTTTATTTTTACAGGGACAGTGCACATTAATCAACGTTTCAGTAAAAGTGCCGGATTTAGCCAGCCGGCTAATTTTCAACCGCAGTCCCTGGGCAGGTTATTAAAAACAATTAAAATATATAGACAATAGCAACATAGGACAAGCAAGACAGAGCAACATAGGACAAGCAAGACGTAGCATACAGACATAGCAACATAGAACAAAAAGCAGATTTTACTGAATCACAAATCTTTTGAATTTACAATATTACAAGCAGTGTTGGGTTTGAGACCACCTAAAGCGAGACCGATTCAAGACCGAAGCAAATTGTAATTTTGTCAAATCGCCACCATTATAAGAGCTAAAAATATCCAGTATTTCTGTGTTCATATTTCAGAACAACATATGGGTTCTTTAGCCAGTCAGAATGGCGAAACAAATGGATGCTGAGGGCAAATACAGTGCCACTCTACAAATGATTACGAACTCAAACAGGCCTATAATAGATAAACACTGTTACAATTTCCCCGATCTCCCTTACTAAAAGTGAGCGCAGAACATTCAAACCATTTCCCCCACTCTTCCCTGCCAGGGAATCAAGGAAATTCTGATGAGCGCCACCAAGTTTGAGGATATTTTTCTACAAAAGGAAAGGACGGTAATGCTACGAGTAAAGTAGGAGGCCCAAGTTTCAATAGGTGATAAGATATTCATGTGTCATACATGGACTGTAATTATTTGGCCTGGGGAAGCGGTTTTATGCGCTGACAGAAAAGAAGCTGATAATTCTGAGTTTGTCTCAGCTGGTCTCGGGAAGAAATGAGTCCTCGTGTCCAAGACGGAGTAAAAATGTATCCAAGACGAAGATACTCAATATGTGGTCACGAGACTGGACTCGAGTACTACAACACTGATTACAAGTAATTAAATGTTACACATGACTGAAGCGAGGATTGTTTTGAGACGAGGGGGAGAAAGGTAATCAGTGCTTTAGGATGACGAGACAATTGGTGGTGATACACAAATGTTATGTGTATGATTGCTTGTGTTGATAATGAGTTTGATACTGTTTGTTTTAACGGAAGTAAACTCCATCGACGTCGATCTTACTGTAGCTAGGTGACTGTAGTTACATTTCTTATTAAAGAGCTACCCCTCTTTTTCTCTGACTGCAGACTTGTCACCAGTGTGTACGTGCATGGTTTCCAGGAGGTTGAGAATGGATAAACAAATCGCAAAATACACATTTCTGTTTGAATGGAAGTTGTTTTCTATTCCATCTTCCCTTTGTGCTCTGACTTCAGGTTGACAGCCCTGTACGGTCTGGAGGAGGTACTGGGACTTCAGGCTGGAGAGACCCTACTGGTGAATGCTGCAGCTGGGGCCGTGGGCTCCATCGTGGGCCAGATCGCTAAGATCAAGGGCTGCAGAGTTGTGGGCTCCTCTGGGTCCGACGGCAAGGTAAAAGGGGATTAAGATGAAATAGTGGGAGGCACAAATTCTAGTGATCTCTATCCTTACTTATCCAGAAAATGAAAAAGGGGCCAGCATTCACTTTTTTTTCTCCCAATGCCAAGGTGGCCTTCCTCAAGGAGCTAGGCTTCGATGAGGCCTTCAACTACAAAACAGTCAGCTCACTGGAGGAGGTCCTGAAGACTGCCTCGCCCGAAGGATACGATTGCTTCTTTGAGAACGTAGGTTATAAAGTAGTTAGTTGTAGTTATATAAAGTGTAGTAATTCACTCTGGTAGTTGGTAATATTGTTAGATATGGAGGGTTAATATTTAGTGATAAAGTAGTATTTCTCTGGTTTTAATATTGTTAGACATGAATATAAATTGTCAGTATTGGGTAAAAGTTATTTCATCTTAACATATTTTGCTCGAAATAATGGACATTTCTCCGTTTTCAAGGTGGGAGGACTTTTCTCCAGTGTCGCCATTCCTCAGATGAAGGAGTTTGGAAGGATAGCTGTGTGCGGCAGCATCTCAACCTATAATGACACCAATCCACAGACAGGTCTGATCTCTCATCTTCAAAACCATTCAAAGATGTCAAGTCTACATTGCCTAACTCTCATACTGTATTGGTACGTTGATATGTTGTCAGTGTTGCTCATTTTAATATTCCACTAGAGAGCACCATTAGCCAGCATTACACTCAGACTGACCTGTGACCAACTGAATGCATTTACTCATGTTTCATTGCATAGTAAATCATCTCGATTAACCCAGAACTAGTCTCATGTAATTGGTCAACTACTTGATTAAGTTCTGGGTCCAAACATGTTAAGAGAAGGGATCAAGAAATGCTAAAACAAGGAGAGGAACCGGAACAAGACGCTTCATTCCCCCTCTCTGAATGTCCCATGTTTGAATAGATGCTAGCACCGAAAAACTCAAACAACGGAACAACCGTATGCACCTCGCTCAGTCACAAAATATTCTACTGTACCAGTTATGTTTACATAGATCTGGCCATGAGAGATTACATAGAAATATATGAATTAACATATTGGAACTCTGTGTTCCATTATATGGGACCACAATGGGAACAAGTCTAGACTTTTTGTGTATATAATCCTCTGCCATTTCGGTAGATGTATTTGGTGCTTGGTGTGGCTTCTTTGTGTATTTTAAATGGTCAAATCAACATCAAAAAATATGCCTATACATCACCTCTCTCTCCTATTTCTGTCTATATCAATCTATCTACAGTGCATTTAGAAAGTATTCAGAGCCCTTGACTTTTTCCACGTTTTGTTAAGTTACAGCCTTATTCTAAAGGGGATAACATTAAAAAATGTTCCGCAATCTACACACAATACCCCATAATGACAAAGCAAAAACAGGTTTTTAGAAATTAGTGCACAGTGATTAAAAATAAAAAACATACCTTATTTAGATATGTATTCAGACCCTTTGGGACTCTAAATTGCAATACAGGTATTCCAAGCTTGTAGCGTCATACCCAAGAAGATTCAAGGCTGTAATCGCTGCCAAAGGTGCTTCAACAAAGTACTGAGTAAAGGGTCTGAATACTGATGTAAATGTAATTTCAGTTTTTTTTTATTATGTTACAGCCTTTTTCCACAACAAACTGTGGAAGAAGTTTAGGGGTCTGAATACTTTCTGAATGCACTGTATCTAATCTTATCTATCAGGCCCATACCCCCACCTGACCATGATCTTCAAGCAGCTAAAGATGGAGGGCTTCATGGTGGGCAGGTGGGAGCATAAGAACCCAGAGTCTCTGAGGAGACTCATGGCTTGGAAGAGAGAGGCAAGTACAGTACTTGGGATAAAAACTAGCCTGGGTATCAGTCTGTGCCATCATTCCACTCCTTGTTCATTGTCATGCACACAGTTTAGCATTGGCATGGAGTACAAGGAGTGGAATGTTAGCACAAAACAGGTTTGAGATTTCAGGACAGATAAAACTGTCCAATCATAACCATATCATGACAATTCTATGGTAATCAATTTGGACACCATGTTTTACATATTCTGAATATGTCTGTTAACTGTACACCCTGCTTGCAGGTATTCACATTTACAATATTAAATGTTTGCCACATACTATAGCTGTGTTCAAATACCCATACTAAAATAGTGTATACTACATGCTATTAGTTCATTTTAGTACACTGTCAACGGAACAGTATCCTTTCAGTTGAGCGTACTAGCTTTTCGCCGATCTAGCGGAAGTTGATGATGTTGCTATGCAACCACCTGCTAGCTAGGTAGCATAACAAATGACTAGTTCGACATTTTACGATTTAGGGTGTGTTCTTAAATTCAATCTGGAGTGTCAGAGTACGCTCGTAAATTCAGAGCGTTGTCAGATCGCTCTGAATTTACAAACGAACAATCTGACAAGGCTCTGAATTTACAAACGAACATTTGGACGCTGGGGCCGAGGAGTAGGGTTGATTTGAGCGTTCTGACCTTACAACTGCAGTCAAGCACCCAAGCTAACATTGGCTAGCTACTTCCAGACTCAAATGAGTGACCGCTCTGTCAATTTTACTCGCCCTGACAGAGCTGGTTCGGCAATTTGTTATCCAGAACGTTGGTGACTGTTTCTGGCAACAATTTAATTACGCGTTTTTGCCGACGTTAACTCACACAGGCCATATTCAACCGGAGTTGAGCGCTCGTAAATCCATTATTCTGCTACACTCAGGAGAATGCTCTGAAATCACATTAGATAGCCGAAGTGAATTCACGAAGGCACCCGAATGTCCATTGAGAACTCACAACGACTATACCATTTAGCTAAGCTAAGAATAACGGGAATAATCAAGTCAATTAACGTTGGGTAGTTAGTGAGACTGTAATTAATATACTGGCAAGTTTGACAAGTGGCAAGTTTACCTTCCCATAGCTAACATACGGTGTGCTGTAATGATATGCTATGTGGTTCGTAAGGACAGCGTAGCTAACAAATTGTCAGCCAGCATAACGTGTAAGGTAACTTATTTGAAAAGTAATTACTTTATTACATTGCTCAACATTTTAACATTTGTCATAATTAGTTAAAGCAATTAAATTGTATCCGCTATCGTTGGAATTCGGCTGCATATTTTCTGCCATTTTCTTAAAATCTGAAAACGATGTGAAGCCAAGCCCATTTTCTGAATTTCACTATGAGCCCTGAAGGAAATAGCGTCCTTTGTGTGTATACTTCATATATTGGCGAATTTTAGTACGACATCCGGGAAGTGGGAAGGAAAAAAGTATGTGAACCCTTTAGAATTACCTGGATTTCTGGATAAATTGGTCATAACATTTTATCTGATCTTCATTTTTTTTTGTACCCCCTTTTTCTCCCCAATTTCGTGGTATCCAATTGTTAGTAGCTACTGTCTTGTCTCATCACTACAACTCGGGAGAGGCGAAGGTCAAGCGTCCTCCAAAGCACAACCCAACCAAGCCGCACTGCTTCTTAACACAGCGCGCATCCAACCCGAAAGCCAGCCGCACCAATGTGTCGGAGAAAACACTGTGTACCTAGCGACCTGGTCAGCGTGCACTGCGCCCGGCCTGCCACAGGAGCCGCTAGTGCTCGATGAGACAAGGATATCCCTGCCGACTAAACCCTCCCTAACCCGGACGATGCTAGGCCAACAATGCGCCGCCCCATGGGCCTCCTGGTCGCAGCCGGCTGCAACAGAGCCTGGGCTCGAACCCAGAGTCTCTGGTGGCACAGCTATTAGACCACTGTGCCACCCGGGAGGCCCATCTGATCTTCATTTAAGTCATTCATGTAACTATAGACAAACACTCTGCTTAAACTAATAACACAAACATTTATAATTGTTCATGTCTTTATTAAACACACCGTGTAAACATTCACAGTGCAGTAGGACAAAGTATGTGAACCATTGGAGTAATAACAGGTTGACCCCCCCTTTGGCAGCAATAACCTCAACCAAACATTTTCTGTAGTTGCGGATCAGACCTGCACAACGGTCAGGGGGAATTTTGGAACATTCCTCTTCAGCTCCACAATATTCTTGAGATGTCTGGTGTGAACAGCTTGAGGTCATGCCACAGCATCTCAATAGGTTTGAGGTCAGGACCGACTAGGCCACTCCAGAAGGCGAATTTCCTTCTGTTCAAGCCATTCTGTTGTTGATTTAATTCTGTCTTTTGGGTTGTTGTCCTGTTGCATCACCTAACATCTGTTGAGCTTCAATTGGCAGACAAATTGTTTAACTTTCTGTCAATGATAACAAGCTATCCCAAACCATGATGCTCCCTCCACCATAGTTTAGTTGGGATGAGGTTTTATGTTGGTGTGGTGTCCCTTTTTTTCCACACATAGTGTTGTGTGCTCCTTCCAAACAACACAACTTTAGTTTCATCTATCCGCAGAATATTTTTGCCGGTAGCGCTGTGCAACATCCAGGTGCTCTTTTGCGAACTTCAAATGTACAGCAATGGGTTTTTTTGACAGCAGTGGCTTCTTCCATGGTGTCTTCCCATATACACCTTTCTTGTTTAGTGTATTGTAGACTCGTCCAGAGATGTTAGCATCTTCCAGAGATTTCTGTAAGTCTTTAGCTGACACTCTAGGATTCTTCTTAACCTCATTCTGCGCTGTGCTCTTGCAGTCATCTTTGCAGGACGGCCACTCCTAGGGAGAGTAGCAACAGTGCTGAAATTTCATTTATAGACAATGTCTTACCGTGGACTGACTTTTAGAGATACTTTTGTAACCCTCTCCAGCTTTATGCAAGTCAACAATTCTTAGGTCTTCTGAGATCTATTTTGTTCGAGGCATGGTTCACATCAGGCAATGTTTCTTGTGAATAGCAACCCTCAAATTTTCTGAGTGTTTATAGGGCAGGGCAGCCCTAACCAAAATCTCCAATCTCGTCTCATTGATTGGTTAGTTGACTCCAATTAGCTTTGAGAGGCCATTAGCCTAGGGGTTCACATACTTTTCCCAACCTACACTATGAATGTTTAAATGATGTTATGTTTTTAGTTTCACCACACTTTTGTTTATCTATTGTTGTGAGTTAGATGAAGATCAGATCAAAATTATGCATAAATCCAGGTAATTCCAAAGGGTTCACATACTTTTTCTTGACACTGTATACTTTAGATTATACCCAGCTAGCACATAACGTTCTGAGAACCATATGTTTCTTAAAGCATGATTGTTATATTGCATACAACCTTCCCATAATGTTTCCTCATGGTTATATTTAAAGCAATCGTCTGAAACCTTAAGAAACAACGTTCTTCTGTGGGAATTTCAGTAGTTCAGCATAACGTTTGACGGGTTTCCTCATGGTTCTATTTAAAGTCGTTCTCAGAACATTAAGAAAACCTTCCATAAGAAAACATTAGCAACGTTCAAAGAATGTAGTAAGAATGTTATATATATTTTTTTAAATAATAATAATTCTTTCTTGCTAAGTGTGTTCATGTTTGTGGGCCGCGCCCAATAATTGGCCACACCTGATCTTAATGATCCTTTGAAATAGGATCTGAAATGAACAGCTTTGTATGAGTTAAAGAAGTTAAAAGCAGGGTTGGAACAAATTTTTTTCCACATTTTTTTGTTCCGTTCCACTGCTCTGACAAGCAAAATAAAGTTCTGAACCGGTTCGAACCCCAGAAAAGTGACTGTATATCGTTTTTTTGTGGCATCAGAATTAAAATTAAAATACCTTTTTGTAGTTAATAAATCCAATGTGATAACTATCGTATCCTTAACTAGAATTGAAAAGGCTTATCAAATCTTCCATTAGCCGGTAGGCCTAATTGCCAGCTTTTACAATTTTCACTTTCGTACTCACAACGTTTAAAAAAACATTTTGTTTTAACAATCAGGAAAATTATGGCTTCGTTCCCAGAATCAATGGGAAACCAAAAACGTACATTCCCAAAACTTCCAAGGAACCAAATGTGCTTGCTGGGAGGTGACTGCTGAATGACCACCTCATAATGTAGTGTTTTCATCCGCAGGGGAAACTGCAGTGTCGTGAGCAAGTCACTGAAGGCTTTGAGAACATGCCTGCTGCCTTTATGGGAATGCTGCAGGGAGAAAACATTGGAAAAGCTATTGTTAAAGTTTGATGTGGCTTCAATAGATACTCTATAACCCATAGAATTAGGATTCAAGGAGCATTCTATTCTACCCATAGGAAAGCCACAGTGTAACTATGACAATGCATTTTGGAATTATTTGTATTGTAGAGTGTATTCGTAGAACAACCCTATTATACCAGCACATCATAGTCCGTCCTTGACTCAAAAATGTTTACTTTGTATGAAGTATTAAAGTCCTTTCAGGCTTTTGTTTTGTAAAAAGGTTGTCTGACTACATATTTTTACTCACGAATCAGTTTCAAATGAATTAATAGGGTTTCGTAGGCAAGCAAGTAGTAATTTAGTAATGGTAAGATCTGCATCGCCACACTGTACCAGATCTAGGTTGTTCTGTCTTATTGCAGGCTATAGCTCTAAAAATAACTCTGCTCCAGTTTTAATTTCTTCAACAAAAAGTCACTAAATATTCGTCAAACACCTATTTTTCAGTGACAATTGACGATACTATAACTGACTAAATAGACCCAGAAAAACACAGCCTAGTCTGAACCAGGATCTGGGCTTACAGGAGACGTTGAATGACGATTCTCCTTTAAGTGGATTTGGTGCATGCGCACTTGGTCAAAAATATATAACAACATGTAAAGTGTTGGCCGCATGTTCCATGAACTGAAATAAAAGATTCCAGAAATGTTCTATACACAAAATGCTTATTTCTCTCCTTTTCTGCACAAATTTGTTTACATACATGTTAGTGAGCATTTCTCCTTTGCCAAGATAATTCATCCACCTGAACGGTGTGGAATATCATGAATCTGACTAAACAGCGTGGTCATAACAACCTCTCCGTCAACGTGATCGAGATGATTGTGGACTACAGGAAAAGGAGGACCGAGCACACCCCCATTCTCATCGACGGGCTGTGGTGGAACAGGTTGAGAGCTTAAAGGTCCTTGGTGTCCACATCACCAACATACTATCATGGGCCAAACACACCAAGCCAGTTGTGAAGAGGGCACGACAAAGCCTATTCCTCCTCAGGAGACTGAAAAGATTTGGCATGGGTCCTTAGATCCTCAAAAAGTTATACAGCTACACCATCGAGAGCATCCTGACTGGTTGCATCACTGCCTGGTATGGCAACTGCTCAGCCTCCGACCACAAGGCACTACACATAGGGTAGTGCATACGGACCAGTACATCACTGGGGCCAAGCTTCCTGACATCCAAGACCTCTATACCAGGAGGTGTCAGATGAAGGCCCTAAAAATTGTAAAAGACTCCAGCCACCCTAGTCATAGACTGTTCTCTCTGTTCCCACGTGGCAAGCGGTACCGGAGCACCAAGTCTAGGTTCAAAAGGCTTCTTAACAGCTTCTACCCCAAAGCAATAAGACTCTTGAACAGCTAATCAAATGGCTACCCAGACTATTTGCATTGCCCCCCCCTTTTACACTGCTGATACTCTGTTTATTATCTATGCATAGTCACTAACTCTACCTACATGTACATATTACTTAAATAACCTCAACTAACCTGTGCCCCCACATATTAACTGTACCGCTACCCCCTGTATATAGCCTCTCTACTGTTATTTTACTGCTGCTCTTATTTGAACTTTCTTTTACGTAACACTAGTCTTAAGAAGGCCAGTTAAATTGCTTCTTTAATCAGTACAACAGTTTTCAGCTGTGCTAACAATTGCAAAGGGTTTTTCTAATGATCAATTAGCCTTTTAAAATGATCATCTTGGATTAGCTAACACAACGTACCATTGGAACACAGGAGTGATGGTTGCTGATAATGGGCCTCTGTACGCCTATGTTGATATTCAATTTTTTTAAAGTCAGCCGTTTCCAGCTACAATAGTCATTTACGACATTAACAATGTTTACACTGTAGGGTGACCGCTCTAACGATGGAAATGCATGTCCTCAAAGATGGAAGGTAGGCGTCTTTACTCATTATCATCATCTCTCACTTTCGTCTCCCATTATCTAGTCACCAAGTCCTGCAGTTAGAATTAGCCCTGCCGTCACTATTAAGACATTGAGACCCCATATGCATAGGGCTGCGACGTTTACCGTGTAACTGACGGTTAGGGATGAAGACCATGAAAATAAAATAAAAACATTTTAAATAGGCCTACATTCATTTTAGGATTTATTTTTATTAACTTTATTTTTATGAAGATAAACTTGACCTAATAGCGGGAGTATTTACTAATGATTATAAAGCAATTGTTTTTCTAACTTTGTCTATTAAAATGTTCTACATCTCTTTCCAATTGACCTTTGATGCTTGACCAGCTAATCCCGAGACGCGCAGGTATGTAGAGCCTATCAGCTATGGGACTTTAGTAAAAACATTGTGTGTACTTCCTTTTATACAATGCACGTTTTCATTGCTTGCTAACTTTGATATTAAATAAAGTAAAACTGCTTCTCACAAATGAAGGAAAGTTCCCAGCTCACCTTCTCAGTAGAAAAAGAAATATAATAATGCTTCAACACCGTGAGTCAAAGTAAATATCTGTTTTAACATCCATTCAAATTATAATAGTTCCTCACAGTATTTGAAAAACATTTCCAACACTTGCAATTTTAAGCAAAGGATAAATATTTCCTCTTGTAACTGACATGATTGACGGGTGCTGAGAGAGAGAGAGGAGAGGAAGAGAGAGAGACAAAAGAGGAAGAGAGAGAGAAAGAGAAGAGAGAGAAAGAGGAAGAGAAAGAGAGGAGAGGAAGAGAGAGAGAGAGAAAGAGAGAGAAATGATTCTTTCCATAGGCCTATCTCTATACAGAAAGTTTCCTAAAGTACCATGTCTGGACTCCATCTCTCTTTAATAAGAATGAAATGCTCCTGTCATGATTTAATCTTATGAAATGCCTGTTTTCAGTAGCTTAGGCTACCTTATTTCTCTCATTACGCCATCCTCTCTTTGAAGAACATATGTCAATGCCACGGCCATCGAAGGACCGCAGCAGCAGGGTTTGTGACATTATCCGAGGAAACCCATCGGACTTTGCTTGAATGGTTGTGCGTCGAAATAGGACCTGTATTATAACAAATTATATGCAGAAAAGCCAACAGACAAAGACCAGGGAGGCATACATTATATCTTTATTTTGATTCCAATAATGTCAATAAAAAAATGTGACGTATCCTCTCCAGCCTGGCATTTCTTAATTTGTTGATTCATATTTAAGTAATAACATGAATAATAATAATGCAATGCCATGATATTAACGAAGTGTAATGGCTTGCTTCAAATAGGTTTTTATTAAGAAGCATATCCCCCCCCCCCCAAACCTCCACAAAGTAAACCGGAGTCTCTTCCCCTCCCTACAGGTTACATGTTACCAACCCCTCAGCCTGAACAATCAGCATCCTCACAAGCTCCATCCCTACCTGATGTGTACCGGCCTTCCATGCGCTATCGACCTCCTGTGCAGTTTCACCAACAACCACAATACTATCCAGAGCCTCAAGTCTCAAGTCTATTCCAACTAATACCAGCCTCCTCCACCCAGAGATTTATCCTACCCCGTCCTATGCCAGTCCTACACCAACCCCCCCCCAGTGTGCTACCCTTCAGTTTCTGCCCTTCAGCAGTATGGTAGACCCCAACCAGCTTTACCAGTTTCACAAGCCTTCGATGTGCCTACTGCTCACTACTTCCAACGGTCTGACCAATAGCTAGTCCCAGTAGTACCAATTCACACCCCACAAGTAGCTCCGGAGAGACCCAGGTATTCATCCCGGATAGAGGAACCTTCCTTCCCCAACTTCATTCACGAAGATCCTTTAGAGTTTGCAACGTTAAGAATGGCCCTCACAAACCTACTGCCAGAGGAGGAAACGGAGAAGTACAAGTACCACATCCTCTTGGATCACCTGCACTTGGTCTCTGCCTGCCACATGGGCCTGGCTTATGCTAATGACCCCAAGCCATACTCCTCAGCACTGGACCAGAATTATGGCCAACCTCACCACCTAGTCCTGAGAGAGATAGCAACCATTCAGAATATGCCCAGGTGATTCAAGCAAGAGCTTTCAGTAGCTTTTGCCCTTCGAATCCGCTCACTGGTGGGGATGCTCCAGTCATTCCAGCATGGCGAGGGATCTGCTGAGCTGGCCTGCTCCTCCCATGTTTAGCAATTCCTCAGTAAGTTATCAGGAGAACAAGTTGCCAGTTATGCCCATCATGCCCACAGAACCAGGCCAGGTGTCCAGTACAATCTGAAGGACTTCTCCTCGTGGCTGCAAGATGAAGCAGAGTGTCAGGCTGTTGCTGCCCAGGTTTGTGAGCTCCACCAAGCACCATCTTGGACACAAAGGAAAGGTTGCCAGACATTCTCCAAGCCCTCATCTAATACAGCTACAGTCCTGCATGGTTCCAATTCTACCTCCAAATCCTCACCCACCAGACAATGTTCCATACACCCACATATGGCTTCAGAGTGTAACTTGAAGAAACCCTGCACCAAGTGTCACAGGAAGCATCTTGGCATCCTGCATGATGTCCACAACAGAAAACCAGACTCTAGAGTCTATGTCAACCCACAAAGCCATTCCCCCAAAGTACTCTTGAAGGTTGTTAAAGTCTTTCTGAGTGGCATAAATCTCAAGATGTTGATCTTTGTTATTCTGGATGATGGCTCAGAACGCATACTGCTACTGTCAGCTGCTACCAAGCACTTAGGGCGCAACGGAGCAGCTGAAGACCTAGTGCTTTGGACAATCCTACAAGCGACAGAGACACTAGCAGGAGCCACAGTCCACTTGCAACAAGAAATTCACCATCCAGGGTGCATTCACCTCCAACAAGATGGGCCTTGAAGAACAAAGCTACCCAGTAGATATAATGCAGAGATGCCACCATCACCTCAAAGGCCTCCCTTTGTGTGCCTTCTCCAGAGTTTAACCTCCTCCTCATTGGATCTGATAACCCCCCCCATCTCATCACTCCAATTGAGCATGTTCACCTAGGTCCACCAGGAGCACCAGCAGACTTAAAGACTAGACTTGGATGGACACTCCAAGGCCATACCCATCTCCTAGACCAGTCCACTCTGCAGCAGTGCCTGCTCACAACATCCCTTGCTCCTAAATCTAACTTACTCTACAACATAGAGAAACTATGGCAAGTTGATGTGCTCCCTTTCCAGGATGAGAAGCTAACCACTTGATCCAAGCAAGACACAGAAGCCATGTCCTTAGACTCCATTAATGGGATTGACCACTACTCAACACACCTCCTTCACACTAATATGGCACCCCAAATCCATGCTCCCAAGGTAGCAGTCATACCTATCCTCCGACATACAGAGAGGCAATTAGAGCACAAACCTGAGTTGGCTACCATCTACTACCAAAAGGTAATGAAGTTGGTCAATGCTGGCTACAATGCCATCTCAACACAGATCAAGTAGATGGACCCCAACAAAGCATTCTGGTAAATCCCGCATCATCATGATGTTCAATTACTCCTTCCTGTACCAAGGAGAATCCCAGAATGAACATCTCCCTGGACCCACCTTGGGACCATCCTTGCTCAATGTGCTCCTCCGATTCCGCCAGAACAGCATCGCCATCAGTGCTGACATCGAGTCCATGTTTCACCAGGTACGACGGCCTCCCAAAAACCGCTCTCTCCTGAGATTCCTGTGGAGGGGAGTGAAAGGAAAAACCCCAGATGTATATGAGTGGCAAGTCTTACCCTTTGGCGCCACCTGCAGTCCATGTTGTGCCACATATGCATTGCAGAAACGTGCTGTACAACTGAGAGAACAACTCAGTACTGCACTCATATGTAGATAAGTCTACAAAGCCTTCCCACCATCCAGGAGTCCAAACAACTACTGGTCAGAATGCGACAACTGCTAGCTACAAGGGGCTCTGAAATACAGCAGTGGGCCAGCAACCGTTTATCTGGAGTTGACCACATACAGTGCCTTGCGAAAGTATTCGGCCCCCTTGAACTTTGCGACCTTTTGCCACATTTCAGGCTTCAACCATAAAGATATAAAACTGTATTTTTTGTGAAGAGTCAACAACAAGTGGGACACAATCATGAAGTGGAACGACATTTATTGGATATTTAAAACTTTTTTAACAAATCAAAAACTGAAAAATTGGGCGTGCAAAATTATTCAGCCCCCTTAAGTTAATACTTTGTAGCGCCACCATGCCAAAACATGATTACATTTTTTTTATTTGCTGACAGAGCTAGCTAGCTAATAAAACGCAACTTGACATTTACACAGCTGGCTATGCTAGTAAAACTTACATTGCCCTCACTTTCAATAAATTGGCTAAATGGCTAACGGAGTACCTCTTCATTACGATCAAGGCAATTCGTATTGCATGCAGCGTATTTTAAGTGCACTCTGTCCCATATCGGTTTTCGAGTCACTATTATTTGAGTCACAAGCAAGTTCTAAGTCTCAAGTCGAGTCCCAAGTAGAATGGGTCGAGTCTCCAGTCACGTCCAAATCTTGCATTCTAAGAGCAAGTTAAGCCAGGCCACAAGTTAAGTCAAGTATAAAAAATCTATACAGGCAATGACTTGTTAAACTACAGATCTTTGTCTATTTATTGAGGCTACCAGATAGACCATTTCACACATTTTGGTTATGTAATTAATTTTAACAAATTCCAAATGCAAGTTTCATAAATCGGTCTAAATGTTTCAAGCAATTTTGACTTGCCAAAAGACCAGCAGTCCTATGCTAGCATTGTTGCTTTATTCCCCATTGCTGGTGAGCCTGCAAAGTAAAATGTTCATATTCTTGATCAACATATTCAAAAAAAAATTGGAGCTGCAAATTAATTGATGTCAATCCTCTCTCCCTACAATGTTCAGTTTGCGCTGAACCCGATCCAAAAGCTGTACAGGAAATCAACTGTTTAAGAATAGATAAGGCACGTAGTAATGAGGCATCAGGGTTGGAGATAAACAAAAGGAGGTCGTCAGCATATAGCGAGACTTTCTGATCTAAGCCTTTCCTGAGTATATCTTGAATAGCATCATACGTGTGCAGTATGACGGCGAAGGGCTCGATTACAACAAAAAAACAACCCTGTCTGGATCCACAGTGCAAGGGAACATTGTCAGAAGACAAGTTATTAGTCCGTACTGAAGCTATGGGAGAGAAATAAATTATCTTTATCCAAGCAATGAATTTGGGACCAAAGCCAAATCTATGAAGAGCAGCTGTTAGGTAGTCCCACTCAACGCCGTCAAAAGCTTTTTAGGCATCAAGCGCAACCACCACATCCGGGTCCCCCAATTTACAGATCTGACGTGCAAGTAGTTTACTGGCATTGTCGCCTTGCTCATACACTCTGTATCGACCTCATAAGAGTAATTGTTCAGCTTGTCTGGTAGAGAGCTTGTCAAATTCAGATCGGAGTAGCTGGCGTTCTTTATATTGATCAGAGGAACGGATTTGTGGCATACTTCTCATCCAATGTAGCTATGGCTTCGCTCAGGTCTCGAAGCCGCTCAGAGCGAGCTTTGTTTTTATTGGTTGTATAAGAAATAATTTGGCAACGTAGGTATGCTTTGAAGGACTCCAATATGGAAGAGCAGGACATCCCTGCGGTTGAATTCATTTCTAGGAATAAGGTGATTTCAGAAGAAATGAAATTGACAAACTCCTTATCTGAGAGTAAAATGGGGTTAAGACGCCATTGATAACACATAGGAGGTCGCTGGGAAAACTCGAGTTCAAGCATTAACGGTGAATGGTCAGAAATAACAATACTCTCATAAGTACACTGCCGAAGGTTAGGCAGGCGTTTTTGTCCACAAAGAAGTAATCAATGCAGGAGTATGTTATGATGAACATGAGAGAAAAAAATGAATACTGTCAAGGAAACAGCAGGCCTCACACATAGCATATTTCTGAAGAAAATATTGAATAAGTAGGGCACATTTAGATGGGCCTGTAGTTCTTTGTGTGGACTTGTCAAGAACTGGGGATATTGTACAGTTGAAATCCCCCCTAAAATCAACAAATGGGAATCTACATTGGGTATAGCAGATAAAAAGGTAAAAGTGAAACTTGTGTCATCCCAATTATGGGCATAAACACTAGCCAAAACAAGAGGGATAGAAAAGTTTAACAGTTACTATGACGCACTGTCCCTTATTATCAGCAATAACCTCAGAAGCTACAAAGGGAGTAGATTTATCAACCAAAATGGCAGCACCCTTTGATTTACTATGAAAGTCTGAGTGACACAGTTGACCAACCCAGTCCCTGCTAATCTTAAAGTGCTCACCAGTCTTCAAGACAGCCTCTTGCTAAATTTGCGTTCAAACCCTTTAAAATGTGTCAGCACCCTCTTGTTAGCCCATTTGATGTTCCATGAAATGTACTTGATGGTATTATTTCGGACACCCCGAGCACTCCCGTTATACAACCCTGTCATTAGAGCATAGAGTGGAAAAACAATGAATAGCCAAAAACCCTAGAATAACCTGTCTGAGTAATAATGTACGGTGTAAGATACTTGGAAAAAGTACAGGAAAAAAACTAAAAAGAAGACAGAATGACAACATTAGAACTGAACAATTCAAACTCTTTCCTCCCCCCAACCCAGACAATACCTCCCCAAACGAGGCACAAACATGTTTTCTTCACACAGTATGTGTGTGAGAGTGCGGTGTTAAACCCAAACCCACAGTCCCGCCATTTGAAGTAGCTTTCTGCGTTAGTGAATCAAGCAGCAAAATAAACGGAATAAAAAAAAAAGTGAATCCCATGTGCAAACAAAATTTGAAAAGCACCAGATTTATAAAATGATATTCCCAGTCTTATAACAGGTATTGAGAGAGAAAATAAATAAAATGTACTAAGGCTTGTCGTGGAAATTTCCTGTATTACCAAATCACGAGAGAGCAAACCACACACAAGTCAGAGTTATCATAAAGTTCATTTTTAATTATATGAGCTTCACCATAGCCCTGTGACTCTCAGATCAATTCAGTGTCTATAAATTAATTCTCTGAGAGTGCTTACAAAACAGTCCTTAGTATCATTATAGCCAAGACACACCCATCAAAACTCACATGATGAATAACAGATCTTAGGAACATTATACAAAGAACCTTTTACCAGAAAAAAGAGTATCCCATAATTTATAGCATTAGCTATAAATTATCGTTCAGTTTGGTCTCCTAAACCGAAGCTCTTATCTCGTTCTTGGTACCACTTAGGACCCAGACATTACCTCACCCAATGGCATACAGTGGGGCAAAAAAGTATTTAGTCAGCCACCAATTGTACACGTTCTCCTACTTAAAAATATGAGAGAGGCCTTTAATTTTCATCATAGGTACACTTCAACTATGACAGACAAAATGAGAAGAAAAAAAATCCAAAAAATCACATTGTAGGATTTTTAATGAATTTATTTGCAAATTATGGTGGAAAATAAGTATTTGGTCAATGACAAAAGTTTATCTCAATACTTTGTTATATACCCTTTGTTGGCAATGACAAAGGTCAAACGTTTTCTGTAAGTCTTCACAAGGTTTTCACACACTGTTGCTGGTATTTTGGCCCATTCCTCCATGCAGATCTTCTCTAGAGCAGTGATGTTTTGGGGCTGTTGCTGGGCAACACGGACTTTCAACTCCCTCCACAGATTTTCTATGGGGTTGAGATCTGGAGACTGGCTAGGCCACTCCAGGACCTTGAAATGCTTCTGACGAAGCCACTCCTTCGTTGCCTGGGCGGTGTGTTTGGGATCATTGTCATGCTGAAAGACCCAGCCACGTTTCATCTTCAATGCCCTTGCTGATGGAAGGAGGTTTTCACTCAAAATCTCACGATACATGGCCCCATTCATTCTTTCCTTTACATGGATCAGTCGTCCTGGTCCCTTTGCAGAAAAACAGCCCCAAAGCATGATGTTTCCACCCCTATGCCTCACAGTAGGTATGGTATTCTTTGGATGCAACTCAGCATTCTTTCTCCTCCAAACACGACGAGTTAGGTTAACAAAAGGTTATATTTTGGTTACATCTGACCATATGACATTCTCCCAATCTTCTTCTGGATCATCCAAATGCTCTCTAGCAAACTTCAGACGAGCCTGGACATGTACTTGCTTAAGCAGGGGGACACGTCTGGCACTGCAGGATTTGAGTCCCTGGCGGCGTAGTGTGTTACTGATGGTAGGCTTTGTTACTTTGGTCCCAGCTCTCTGCAGGTCATTCACTAGTTCCCCCGTGTGGTTCTGGGATTTTTGCTCACCGTTCTTGTGATCATTTTGACCCCTTGGGGTGAGATCTTGCGTGGAGCCCCAGATCGAGGGAGATTATCAGTGGTCTTGTATGTCTTCCATTTCCTAATAATTGCTCCCACAGTTGATTTCTTCAAACCAAGCTGCTTACCTATTGCAGATTCAGTCTTCCCAGCCCGGTGCATGTCTACAATTTTGTTTCTGGTGTCCTTTGACAGCTCTTTGGTCTTGGCCATAGTGGAGTTTGGAGTGTGACTGTTTGAGGTTGTGGACAGGTGTCTTTTATACTGATAACAAGTTCAAACAGGTGCCATTAATACAGGTAATGAGTGGAGGACAGAGGAGCCTCTTAAAGAAGTTACAGGTCTGTGAGAGCCAGAAATCTTGCTTGTCTGTAGGTGACCAAATACTTATTTTCCACCATAATTTGCAAATAAATTCATTAAAAATCCTATAATGTGATTTTCTGGATTTTTTTTCTCTCATTTTATCTGTCATAGTTGAAGTGTACCTATGATGAAAATTGCAGGCCTCTCATCTTTTTAAGTGGGAGAACTTGCACAATTGGTGGCTGACTAAATACTTTTTTGCCCCACTGTATATCAGATACACCCCCTCCTGGACAAGCTTACAGAGAGACGTGACTGGCACACAGACATTGTGGAGCCAACCTAACTGGTTCCCCATTAATCACACCATCCCTTCACATGGTTTAGGAATAGTTAGACACATTCACAGATAAGACTAACCCGACCTCTCACCTCTCTGGGCCCAAGTAACCTTTTCCACATAAGCATACTTATAAAAATTAATAAAACATCTTATTTATAAATGTTACCTAAAGGATTCTGATTCTGCCACGACAAGCTCTCAGCCAAAAACCTCTCATTTGATGTAAGCAAATTGTAGGAAAAAAAAATCTAGTTGGACGATGTGACAATGTACAGCCAAGACCACAAAACTACGTCTGTGCAACATTGAACGTTTGCTGGGTATAAATTATGTTCAAAGCCTTCAACATTGAAGTAAAGACCCCCAAAAACATGTAGCCTCAGAACATTTACTGTTTACTGGGTTGAGACAAACGGATGTGGTAAACAAATAACCAAAAGTCAATGAGATAATATGTAAACATACTGAATAGGTCATTGAGACAGCATAGAAACAAAGGAATTACGTAAAACCTTAATTAAATGAAATAAAAATGACAATGTGTCATGCCCTGACCTTAGAGATCATAATTTATTCTCTATGTTTGGTTAGGTCAGGGTGTGACTCGGGTAGGAGAATCAATGTTTTCTATTTCTTTGTTGTTTTTGCCTAGTGTGGTTCCCAATCAGAGGCAGCTGTCTATCGTTGTCTCTGATTGGGGATCATATATAAGTTGTCATTTTCCGTTTGGGTTTTGTTTTCCGTTTAGTATCTGTCCCTGACGAAACTGTTCGCTTTCGTAGTCGTTATTTTTGTTTTGTTTTAGTGATTCTAGACAATAAAGATCATGAACACTTTCCACGCTGCGCTTTGGTCCACTCTTCCTTACAACGACAAGCGTTACAGAATGCTTTTAAGGCAAGCACACTAGATGATCAAAACATTCGATCACATCAAATGAGCCTGAGTAGTAGCTCACCTGGGTTCGCCAACTCCCGAACTTTACAGGAATTTTAGTTATAACTAAATATAGTTATACCACAGGTCGGGTACTCCTTACTTACTATCCACAGTTAGCAAGCAACAGTTGCTGATCTATGAGCAAGTTCAAGACTTCTTGGTGTGTAGTTGAATGTGAGCCATAGTCTCCTCCGGAGAATCAAAGGTGTAGTCTTTTCCATCATGAAAAATGGATGGTCCCGTGGTCTGCCTGAAAGCTGCGCGCTGCCTGGACACAGTGGGGGAGTAGTCCTGGTAGATAGAGAAACTCTGTCCTTGGCATATTAAGATGGCGCCAAAGAGGATGGCTGACGGTTTACATACTCCTGACCAATTGTGCTATTTTGTTAGTTTTTTTGCATTGTTTTAACTTATTTTTTAAACTTATTTTGCATATAATGTTTTTATTTTTATTTATTTATTTCACCTTTATTAAACCAGGTAGGCTAGTTGAGAACAAGTTCTCATTTACAACTGCGACCTGGCCAAGATAAAGCAAAGCAGTTCGACACACACAACAACACAGAGTTACACATGAAATGAGGTAAGATAATGTTGCTGTCTCTTATGACCAAAAATAACTTCTGGACATCAGAACTGTGATTACTCACCACGAACTGGAAGAAACTTTTTCCTTTAACGAGTCCAACGAGAAGGATATACTGCTCTCCCGGAAACAGGCCCAAATCCCCTTCATTCACGTGAAGAAAAGACAAAGGACAAGAGGACGCAGATCGGGCTGCCTTCTGAGAATCCGTAGGCTAGCGAGTAAACTCCCACTGCCATCCCACTGCCATCCGTTCTACTTGCTAACATGCAGTCATTGGAAAATCTCATTTATGACCTACGATTACGATTATCCTACCAACTGGGCATTAAGAACTGTAATATCTTATGTTTCACTGAGTCGTGGCTGAACGACGACACGGATAATATAGAGCTGGTGGGATTTTCCATGCACTGGCAGAACAGAGATGCTAAGTCTGGTAAGACTTGGGGGTGTGTCTTTTTGTCAATAACAGATGGTGCACGATGTCTAATATTAAAGAAGTCTCGAGGTATTGCTTGTTTGAGGTCGAGTACCTCATGATAAGCGGTAGACCACACTATCTACTAGAGGTTGACAGATTTAATTAGGGCCGATTTCAAGTTTTCATAACAATCTGAAATAGGTATTTTTGGACACCGATGTATTTATTATTATTTTATTTTTTTACACATTTATTTAATTTTTATTTAACTAAGCAAGTCAGCTAAGAACACATTCTTATTTTCAATGACGGCCTATAGGTGGGTTAAATGGCTCGTTCAGGGACAGAACGACAGAACGTTCAGGGACAGAACGACAGATTTTCACCTTGTCAGCTCAGGGGAATCAATCTTGCAACCTTACAGTTAACTAGTCCAACGCTCTAACCACCTGCCTCTCATTGCACTCCACGAGGAGCCTGCCTGTTACGCGAATACAGTAAGCAAAGGTAGGTTGCTAGCTAGCATTAAACTTATCTTATAAAAAACAATCAATCAATCATAATCACTAGTTAACTACACATGGTTGATGATATTACTAGTTTATCGAGCGTGTCCTGCGTTGCATATAATCGATGCGGTGCGTATCGTTGCTCCAATGTGTACCTAACCATGAACATCAATGCTTTTCTTAAACTCAATACACAGAAGTATATATTTTTAAACCTGCATATTTAGCTAAAAGAAATCCAGGTTAGCAGGCAATATAAACCAGGTGAAATTGTGTCACTTCTCTTGCGTTCATTGCACACAGAGTCAGTGTATATGCAACAGTTTGTGCCACCTAATTTTCCAGAATTTTACATAATTATGACATAACATTGAAGGTTGTGCAATGTAACAGGAATATTTACACTAATGGATGCCACCCCTTAGGTAAAATACGGAACAGTTCCGAACTTCACTGAAAGAATAAATGTTTTGTTTTCGAGATGATAGTTTCCTGATACGAGCATATTAATGACCTAAGGATTGTATTTCTGTGTGTTATTATGTTATAATTAAGTCTATGATTTGATAGAGCAGTCTGACTGAGCGGTGGGAGGCAGCAGCAGGCTCGTAAGCATTCATTCAAACAGCACTTTCGTGCGTTTTGCCAGCAGCTCTTCGTTGTGCATCAAGCATTGCGCTGTTTATGACTTCAAGCCTATCAACTCCCGAGATGAGGCTGGTGTAACCGATGTGAAATGGCTATCTAGTTAGCGGGGTGCGCGCTAATAGCGTTTCAAACGTCACTCACTCTGAGACTTGGAGTGGTTGTTCCCCTTGCTCTGCATGGGTAACGCTGCTTCGAGGGTGGCTGTTGTCATTGTGTTCCTGGTTCGAGCCCAGGGAGGAGCGAAGAGAGGGACGGAAGCTATACTGCTACACCTGCAATAATAAAGTGCCTATAAGAACATCCAATAGTCAAAGGTTAATGAAATACAAATGGTATAGAGAGAAATAGTCCTATAATTCCTACAATAACTACAACATACAACTTCTTACCTGGGAATATTGACTACTCATGTTAAAAGGAAACACCAGCTTTCATATGTTCTCATGTTCTGAGCAAGGAACTTAAACGTTAGCTTTCTTACATGGCACATATTGCACTTTTACTTTCTTCTCCAACACTTTGTTTTTGCATTATTTAAACCAAATTGAACATGTTTCATTATTTATTTGAGGCTTAATTGATTTTATTGATGTATTATATTAAGTAAAAATAAGTGTTCATTCAGTATTGTTGTAATTGTCATTATTACAAATGAATTTTAAAAATCGTCCGCTTAATCGGTATCGGCTTTATTTGGTCCTCCAATAATCGGTATCGGTATCGGCGGTCAAAAGTCATAATCGGTCGACCTCTACTATCTACCAAGAGAGTTCTCATCTGTATTATTTGTAGCAATCTATTTCCCACCACTGGCACTAAGACCGCACTCAATCAACTCCATGGCCATAAGCAAACAAGAAAATGCTCACTCAAAAGCGGCGCTCCTAGTGGCCGGCGACTTTAATGCAGGCAAACTTAAATCCGTTTGCCCAAATTTTTACCAACATGTCACGTGCAACCAGAAAAAAAAACTCTAGACCACCTTTACTCCACACACAGAGATGCATACAAAGCTTTCCCCCGCCCTCCATTTGGAAAATCTGACCATAATTCTATCCTTCTGATTCCTGCTTACAAGCAAAAACTAAAGCAGGAAGTACCTGTGACTCGCTCAATACGGAAGTGGTCAGATGACGCAAATGCTACGCTACAGGACTGTTTTGCAAGCACAGACTGGAATATGTTCCGGGATTCATCCAATGGCACTGAGGAGTATACCACCTCAGTCATCGGCTTCATCAATAAGTGCCTCGATAACGTCGTCCCCACAGTGACCGTACGTACATATCCCAACCAGAAGCCATAGATTACAGGCAATATCCGCATTGAGCTAAAGGCTAGAGCTGCCGGTATTAAGGAGCAGGACACTAATCTGGACGCTTCTAAGAAATCCCGCTAGGCCCTCAAGACGAACCATCAAACAAGCAAAGAGTCAATACAGGATTAAGATGGAATCCTACTACACCGGCTCTGGCGCTCGTCGGATGTGGTAGGGCTTGAAAACTATTACGGACTACAGAAGGAAACCCAGACGTGAGCTACCCAGTGACGCAAACCAACCAGAAGAGCTCAATGCCTTTCATGCTCGCAAAGACAAAGGAGCTGATCGTGGACTACAGGAAAAGATGGGCCGAACAGGCCCCCATTAACACCAATGGGGCTGAAGTGGAGCAGGTTGAGAGTTTCAAGTTCATTGGTATCCACATCACCAACAAACTATCATGTTCCAAACACACCAAGGCAGTTGTGAAGAGGGCACGACAAAACCTTTTCCCCCTCAGGAGACTGAAAAGATTTGGCATGGATGCCCAGATCCTCAAAATGTTATACAGCTGCACTATCAACAGCATCCTGACCGGTTGCATCACCGCCTGGTATGACAACTGCTCGGCATCTGACCGTAAGGCGCTACAGAGAGTAGTGTGCGTATGGCCCAGTACATCACTGGGGCCAAGCATCCTGCCATCCAGGACCTATATAATAGGTGGTGATAGAGGAAAGCCCATTAAAATTGTCAGAGACTCCAGCCACCCAAGTAATAGACTTTTTTCTCTGCTACTGCACGGCAAGCGGTACCGGAGCGCCAAGTCTAGGAATAAAAGACTCCTTAACAGCTTCCACTTCCAAGCCATAAGACTGCTGAACAATTAATCAAATGGCCGCCGGACTATTACATTGACCCCCCTCCCACCATTTGTTTTGAACACTGCTGCTACTCGCTGTTTGTTATCTATGCATAGTCACTTTACCCCTAACCTGCATGTACAAATGACCTCAACTAACCTGTAGCCTCGCACACTGACTTGGTACCGGTACCCCCTGTATATAACCTCGTTATTGTTAAGCTATCGTGTTGCTTTTTATTATTTTTAACTTTAGTTAATTTGGTAAATATTTGCTTAACTCTTCTTGAACGGCACTGTTGTTTAAGGGCTTGTAAGTAAGCATTTCACAGTAAGGTCTACACTGGTTGTATTCGGCGCATGTGACAAATAAAGTTTGATTTGATAGCTCAGTGGTCTTGCGGGCTCGTCTGAGAATATCCATCTTCTCATGGAAAAAGGGCACTCGAAAAATGATGTCACGGGGCCTATCACTGTCCCGGAGCTTTGGGCGCAGTGACCGGTGGGAACGATCAATCAGGGGTTTCTCATCCATGGCAAGAACATCCTTCAGCAGCCTGGAGATGAAATCTGTGTTGCAAGGCATTTCCGTTGACTCTAGGACCGATACCAGTCTCAAGTTATTGCAGAGAGAAAATCCCTCAAAGTTCACACAGCTCTCCTGTAACTTTTTCAGATCTGCAGCCAGGCGTTTCACGTCAGCCTCCAAGGAGGTAGTCAGGTTGGAGACATTGGTTGCAGAGGTCTCCAGTGCTGCAATCGTCATGGTGTGCAACTCTGTTGTTTGAGTGACAGCTGGCACCGTCTCGTTTCGCAGGATAGTTAAATCTGCTTTTAAAAGTATCAGAAACATCTTGTATTCGGACCTCAATCGTAGCAACTACATCCGTTTTCCTTTCAACTATCTCAGAGCGTGGTAGCTTGATGGCCTCGAGATTTTTAATTTCAGCGCCACCGGGCAAAGCCGCACCCCTGGGTAAAATGCGAGTCTCTAGGCCCTCTGACTCAGGAGAGGGCGGTGATAAAAATGTGTCTGGTAGGCCGGGTTTTCTCAAAGTCGTGTTTTTGGCCTTATGTTTCGTTGACATGCAGACATTTGAAAGAAAAGTAATCTTGGGTATTGCAGAAAAGGATCGCCAAGCTAATATTTGAAAATAAATATGGTTTTGCTGTAAAATTCACAAACTTTAAGAATAATGCGGGAGCAAATGGAAAACACGTCAGTCGCACATTGCGCCAGTTTTCAAACTTTTTGACCCTTGACCCCCAACAAAGAGTGGTTCAAAGCTTGCGACCCCTGGTTCAAAGCTTGCGATCCCCGCGCAAATGTAACCTGTCATTACAGCCATATACAGTGATGCATTTTCAAAACGTAAGACACAGAAATAAACCGCGTTTTACACATGCATTTTAAAGTCAGTCATTTATGTTAGCAGTAATTAACAACTAGGGATATCATGTCACATCGTTACTTCTCTGGAGTCAAGAGCAAGCAGGATCCTATGGCCTACCTGTATGCAGCGGAGGTTGCAGGATTGGATGGAAAGCATGATCTATCTGTAGGCTTTTTCTTCCTCACAAATATTGTAAATAATTCATCAGAATATATCTTCACCCCATATGTATTGAAGGTAGTGCGATGTTACAGCTGTCTTTAGACATACAGTGCATTCGTAAAGTATTCAGACCCCATGAATTATTCCACATTCCACAGCCTTATTCTAAAATGTATTATATTTTTTATTAATCTACACACAATACCCCATAATGACAAAAACACGTTTTTAGATTTTTTTTGCAAATGTATAAAGAAAAAATGATATCACAGTTATGTAAGTATTCCGACCCTTTTCTCAGTACTTTGAAGCACCTTTGGCAGCGATTACAGTCTCAAGTCGTCTTGGGTATGAAGTTTGGCAAACCTATATTTTGGGAGTTTCTCCCATTGTTCTCTGCAGATCCTCTCAAGCTCTGTCAAGTTGGACGGGGAGCGTCGTTGCACCTCTATTTTCAGTTATCTCCAGAGATGTTCGAGTTTTAGAAGTGCTTAGGGTCTTTGTCCTGTTGGAAGGTTAACCTTCGTCCCAGTCTGAGGTCCGGAGCGCCCTGGAGCAGGTTTTCATCAAGGATCTCTCTGCACTTTGCTCCGTTTATCTTTGCCTCGATCCTGACTAGTCTCCCAGTCCATGCCACTGAAAAACATCCCCAGAGCATGATGCTGCCGCCACCATGCTTCACCTTCGGGATGGTGCCAGGTTTCCTCCAGACGTGACGCTTGGCATTCAGGCCAAAAAGTTCAAAATCTTCATGTGCCTTTTACTGAGAAGTGTCTTCCGTCTGGGTATTCTACCATAAAGGCATGATGGGTGGAGTGCTGCAGAGATTGTTGTCCTTCTAGAAGGTTCTCCCATCTCCACAGAGGAACTCTGGAGCTCTGTCAGAATGACCTTCGGGTTCTTGGCACAATATTTCCAGTGGATGATTCGGAAGGGATTAGTTTTTCCAAACTGGCCCTGAAATCATTTATTTTCCTCATTCAAACTTGAACATCATGAAGGAAACCTGGAGGCTCTTCTGGGCGAGTCTCAAGTCATCAAATTTGACTCCAAGTCGTGACACCTGTTAATCTTATTTCAGTCTTTGGGAGCTAGCTAGCTATATGTTCATCTTCATCAGACAGTAGCTTGCGTTTTCAATAGAGGCTGCATTTACATTGTAGATATAAGCAGGCCATTGGCTGCATACATCACGAGGGGTATATACAGGAGTTCTGATTGGTTCCAAGTTTAAAATTTCGGCAAATTTGCCTGAGAAGACAGTGTTTAAATATACCTTTTTCTGAGAAAATGTCCTGGAATTGTAGGTTCCAACAAATTGTTGTCATCATAACAATGTCTTACTCTCAAATACAAAAGAAATCTGCTCCTCCTCCCTCGCTAGGGATAGATCAACTTCACTATATTCGGCATTGGCCCACCAACTACTAGTAGGACAAGGTTGTGTATTTGCAGCCATTTCAGCAGGTTTTCGGAGTCGAGTCGACTCTTCTTCTACTACTGTACTTGAGTGTCACGGCCCAAGTACATTAACTTCCAGTAATACAAAATTGTGAAAAATAAAAATTACCCTGCTGCCAACAATTATCCCTCACAACAACAAAAAACAAACACCAGCCCATTCCACTATTTAACCCTATCTAATCCTACTCCTACTCTGGGAGGACAGAACACTACCACACAACACCCCCTGGAAATCTTCTACAGTAAAACCTGTCAATCCCAAGCACTTCTCTGCAGCAGCCACCACAACCTATTTTCTGTGATTGACATGTCATTTCTGCAGTACAGTTAACAACAATGGCTATGAATGCTAAGAAACCCACCTTACTGAAGCACATTATTCCCATCCCTCTCTATTGGTCCCTGCGTACTCACAGGAATCCTCTCAGGATCCCTCACCCTGTACCCATCTTCCTCTACCACTCTCATCACTGCTTCAGCATACGACATTTTCTGTACTACTGTTACCCTAGCAACGTGCCTTTTCTCTCACCTGACACCTCCGATCTCCAACCACAATTTACACACACACACACAACTTTCTCCACCGATACTTCACGTTCCTTCGTCTCATGCCATCCTGTACACTTATCGCCTCTTCCTCTCTGTTTACTTTCACACTTGACAAGCAACTCCTAATGCCGCGTTCACATACTAGTCTGAGGTAGGCAACTCGGAAATGTCAAACATGCTGACTGGCTCAACGCGGCACGTGTATAACTACCAGTTAGAAAAGTCGGACATTTCTGATTTTCTGCTTCCGATTAGCACATGAACGCTGCATAAATCCAGAGTCTGCGCATGCACTTCCCAGCTCCAACGCTATTGGACGCTTCTGAATCACCGGGTCTCTCAACCAATCCCATGACCGTAGTAAACCAGGAATTTGTCAAGTCACGATGACTTGTAAAATAAACTACTGTACATTTTGCCTATCTACTCAACATGCAGTATTCATTAATCTCCCGTGGGCAGATGAGATTAAATATTTATACTATACTGTTTCAAACCAAGTATGATCACTTTTGATTAATGTTAGGAAATACTATAAACTACCAAATCTACATGACCCAAGTCATTAGCATACTTTATTTGCAGACCACACATAACATATGAAAATTACACAAAACATTTCAATAACGACAATTTCCGAGAATGTGTCCTATACATTGCATGTAGCAGATGCTACAATATTTCTATGTATCATCCCGATCAAAAAGTTTGCTCATGCTTTGGCCTCGAAGGGCAGGGCTTATGAGCGGCGTTTATAAGCCCAGACCGTCAGGGTTTATCACACTTCACCCACGAAATTGCTTGCTTCTACAGGAGTGTGCTGTAACTTTGCGTACTGTCAACATGATTATTGTCATTGACGATAAGGTAAGACTTATTCAGTTTGGTCGTTTTGAAACGTTTAGAGCATTTAGATTAGTGTTCCCGTCGCCGCGCCTGTCATCAAATGTTAATTCCTAGTTTACCGCTAACTGGCTGTTTGAATGTAATTTGTTATGGGTGTAAAATGGCACGTTGATGCCATTTTACACCCATAACACTAGCTAGCTACCTAAGGGCCAAGGAAACGTGTTCATCTCGATAGTTTGCGGGCTAAATATCAACATGACTAGATCAAATGTTTTTGTTTGGGCGAAACGACCAAATTCACATAGAAATGACAGATTTATAACTCCCGGTCATTGAAAGCAAGTCTAAACTTTAGATCCCTTGAATGTGTTCTATGCTTCCCGTTTTGTAGCCTACACCAGCTTCAAACAGGTACAAATATAATATTTTTGGTTTTAGAAAATATATTTCACTGTAGATGGTACAATGATTCTCAACATTGTTAGCTTGTTTTGTCACAAACTGAAACTAGGCAAACTAATTTAAAAAAAATAGGGGTTAGCTCATCTTTAATATTGCAGATGGTCGTTTCCGTCAATGTAGTCTGCCTTTCCAATCACATTTTGAAATAAATGGATTTTCACTTAACCCTACCAGCTTTTCCATAATTGGAGTAAACTAATGGACCACAGCATATGGGCTTCTACTTCCAGTTTATACACATTTTAGACGCAGTGTATTTTACAATAGTTACCTTTTGTTTTTTAGTCCCATCCTTTAGCAGCTCTGCCATCTATCTCTGAAAACCATAGTCTTGATTTATATTTGCCAAATATTTTTAACTGTGCTGGTTCAGAGGTTCTGAACATGCATACATTTTATGGCCACAGTATATTATACATTAGTTATCTTATAGTTTTTAGTCCCACCCTTCAAGCTCCACTCAATTAGAAAAACAGTTATTTCTGCATAGTGCATTTCACCTCTTAGCTTTTAAGATCCCCAAAACAGGGGACCTCATGTTTAGGAGTTCTGGTACTGGTTCCGACTGACGTTTTTGCTTATGAATTGATCTGTGAGCACCGTCGATCGAAATGGCTTGTGTTGAGTGATGGCTCTGGTTCCCACAGACCAGTTTTTTTTCTAAGCCTGTGTTATGTAGATGTGAAATCTGAAACTACTTGAAGCTGGGATTTCCCTCCTACCATTTCATTCCCTCTTCTGACACCCCATCAACTCCTGTCTGAACCCCACATCGCAGCACATTTTAGAGATCAATTTTATAGCCATTCATCTAAAATAATTTGGTGTTTAAAACAACACTTTCTGTTTGTCATAGACTGACAAGATAATTGTGAGATGAAAGGTGAGTTTCTAATGAGTTCAGGAAGCCAAGATCTGGGAGATGTTCACAGCGATTGGGGCAGACATTTTGCTCAAGAGACCTGTAGAAAATAAGCACATTTTCTTTAACTATACATTTGTATTTTACAGTTAAGGTGAAATCTTAGTTAATCATTTCATAATTTGATTATACTAAACTCCGCAAAAAAAGAAACATCCTCACTGTCAACTGTTTATTTTTAGCAAACTTAACATGTGTAAACATTTGTATGAACATAAGATTTGAAAAACTGAAAAAGTTCCACAGAAATTGAATATTGTGCCCCTGAACAAAGGGGGGTCAAAATCAAAAGTAACAGTCAGTATCTGGTGTGGCCACCAGCTGCTTTAAGTACTGCAGTGCATCTCTTCCTCATGGACTGCACCAGATTTGACAGTTCTTGCTGTGAGATGTTACCCCACTCTTCCACCAAGGCACCTGCAAATTCTCTGACATTTCTGGGGGAATGGCCCTAGCCCTCACCCTCCGATCCAACAGGTCCCAGACGTGCTCAATGGAATTGAGATCCGGGTTCTTCTCTGGCCATGGCGGAACACTGACATTCCTGTCTTGCAGGAAATCACGTAGTGAACGAGCAGTATGGCATTGTCATGCCAGAGGTTCATGTTAGGATGAGCCTTCAGGAAGAGTACCACATGAGGGAGGAGGATATCTTTCCTGTAATGCACAGTGTTTCGATTACCTGCAATGACGACATGCTCAGTCTGATGCTGTGACACACCGCCCCAGACAATGACGGATCCTCCACCTCCAAATTGATCCTGCTCCGGAGTACAGGCTTTGGTGTAATGCTCATTCCTTCGACAACAAACACAAATCCGACCATCACTGGTGAGACAAAACCGCTACTCGTCAGTGAAGAGCACTTTTTGCCAGACCTGCCTTACGACAGGCCTACAAGCCCTCAGTCCAGCCTCTCTCAGCCTATTGCGGACAGTCTAAGCACTGATGGAGGGATTGTGCATTTCTGGTGTAACTCGGGCAGTTGTTGCCATCCTGTACCTGTCCCGTAGTGTAATGTTCAGATGTAGCGATCCTGTGCAGGTGTTACACGTGGTCTGCCACTGTGGATGATCAGCTGTCCATCCTGTCTCCCTGTAGCACTGTCTCCAGTCCTCATACCTCCTTGCAGCATGCCTAACTCATGTTCACGCAGATGAGTAGGGAGCCCGGGTGTTTTTCAGATTCAGTAGAAAGGCCTCTTTAGTGTCCTAAGTTTTCATAACTGTAACCTTAATTGCCTACCGTCTAAGTTGTTAGTGTCTTAATGACCGTTCCACAGGTGCATGTTGATTTAATTGTTTGTGGTTCATTGAACAAGCATGGGAAACAGTTTAAACCCTTTACAATGAAGATCTGAAGTTATTTGGATTTTTACAAATTATCTTTGAAAGACAGGGTCCCGAAAAAGGTATGTTTTTATGTAATTTCTAGCCTTATTTATACATATACTTATTTATACAATTTTGTTCACTAGGAAAGTCATATCAAATTTCATTTTTTGATCATATTTGTACTGTGTACTTGAGCATGTGTGGGGGGGGAGGGAGAAACTGTCAATTTTCTCTTCTGCACTGTCAAACCAATCCAGGAAATGTGGAAGAGTAGTTGAGATGACGTGTCGCTTTGTTAATGCCAAAAGTGGAACCAAAAATGTTGCTTTGTTAATGCCAAAAGTGGAAGCTACGTCACAGGCTCTAAATTTTCCCTGATAACCGGAACATCTGGGTGTTGGGGACTGAGCAGAAGCTAGCCCTTGATCATGAATCTCAGTTCCATTACATTACACAAGTCATTGGACTAAGATGTATTTTGTTAATTAAGTCTGAACATCAACATGCGTTGCTTGCGGTACAATGTTGGAAGAATAAAGACCTTCTCATATCAGCGAGCAATAATTTTCAAAAAAAATTACATTGCTGCACACCTTTTCTTTATAGGGTTTCTGGAATACCGAGGGACCATCTGTGTTAATTAGCTATCTAGCATGCTCTGAACACCTGTATGTAACGGAAGAAGGATGACAATGTGTCACTGAAATACTCTCGGCTGAAAAAGTGATGAAGACGGTAAAAACCGTGTTTGTTGTTTTGCATTAATGACATCATTATGATGTGATAGGAAAATAAATCCCTTTCGTGTTTCTAGAACCGTATCGCAATTTAGAATCAAATCACACTTAGATGGAGTTTTTGGCTTGCCAGAGCCAGTCTACCTCTGAATATATTCAATTAGGTCCTTGGACCTAAAGGAGTAACGGTAGGCTCCTTGAGTACTTCTTTTGTCTTGGTAGAGGCTAGTCTTTGACTTCATTGTTGAGAAGATGTCATCTCACCCAGGCAGTATGGATGGTGGTGTTAAAATAAGCTATCAATCAAGACTCCCGGTCCAGCCTCAAACGAGTTGACATATAAATTAGTGTGGGCTTTTAGTAGTTAAGACTCCCTTTGGAGAGGACTTGTGATCTGCTCAATCGAGCCTGAGGAGCATCGATGGTCAATTGCAAGTGTATGATAACAGAGAGCATAGGCAGTCGATTACTGGTGTCTGTTGTGGTAATCTTGACATGGGATGAATGAATCCTCTGAAGACATTGACTAAATCATGCTCTTGTGTGGTCTTATAAGATGCATAGACATTTGCTTTGTCTATAGAGATGTGTGCTTTTTACTTTATTTTTGACTGTTGGTTTAAGATGTTTCTTATTGTCCTGTCACTAAGCAAGGTCTTATCATGTTCCTGTCAACCAATAAAGTATTCTCCATTGTTTGCCAATAACCTATTTGTATACTCTATTGTTCTGTAGGAGGCCTTTCTCCGTGCCCTGACAGAAGCAGGAGACAAGCTGGTGGTAGTGGACTTCACAGCCACCTGGTGCGGCCCTTGCAAGAACATTGCTCCCTTCTTCAAAGTGAGTGGTCTACCAGCCTAGAGATGTCTGCCCCTGAATTGGCGACCTACTCCCTAGTACACTACTTTTGAAGAGTCCACTATATAGGGGATAGGGTACCATTTCAGATGCAGAATATACACTAGATATACAAAAGTATGTGGACACCCCTTCAAATTAATGGTTTTGGACATTTCAGCCACACCTGTTGCTGACAGGTGTTTAGAATCAAGCACACAGCCATGCAATCTCCATAGACAAACATCGGCAGTAGAATGGCCCGTACTGAATAGCTCATTGACTTTGCCACATTGAATGTCAATGCGTCACCGTCCAACAAGTCAGTCAAATTTCTGCCCTGCTAGAGCTGCCCCGTTCAACTGTGTGGTTATTGTGAAGTGGAAAATTCTAGGAGCAACAATGGTAGGCCTCACAAGCTCACAGAAAGGGACCCCTGACTGCTGTAGAGCGTACCAGTCGTTTGTCCTTGGTTGCAACACTCCCTACCGAGTTCCAAACTTCCTCTGGAAAAAACACAACGTCGGCACAGTAATATTTTGGGAGATTCGTGAAATGGATTTACATGGCCTGAGCAGCCTGTCACAAGCCTAAGATCACCATGCACAATACCAAGTATTGGCTGGAGGGGTGTAACGCTCGCTGCCATTGGAGAAATAATGGTTTGCGGCTCTCTCATGGTTCGAGCCAGGCCCCTTAGTTCCAGTGAAGGGACATTTTCACGCTAATCATACAATGACATTCTGGGTGATTCTGTGTCTACAACTTTGTGGCAACAGTTTGGGAAGGCGGTTTTTTTGTTTCAGCGTGACACAAGTGAGGTCCATATAGAAATGGTTTGTTGATCGGTGTGGAAGACTTTGACTGGCCTGCACAGAGCCTTGACCTCAACCCCTTTTGGGATGAATTGGAATGCCAACTGCGAGCCAGGCCTAATCGCCCAACCTCACTAATGCTCTTGTGGCTGAATGGCAGCAAGTCCCCACAACAATGTTCTAACATCTAGTGGAAAACCTTCCCAGAAGAGTATAGGCTATTATAGCAGCAAAGGGGGGACCAACTCCGTATGAATGCTCATGATTTTGGAATGAGGTGTTTGACGAGCAGGTGTCCACATATTCTTGGTCATGTAGTGTATGTCTATGGGTCCATGATGTGTCCCTAGGGTCAGTCAACTTCAAAAAGCTCAGTTTTATTAGCATTCCTGCAACATTATTTTGTTGAAATATTATTTTATCTCAGAAATTAATGTAATTGCTTGCACCCAAATTGGCAATTTTTTTTAATTGATAGGATTCATATAATCTTCAATAAATGTATACCTAAGATCTGATTTGGCCCAAACTTTTTTCTATTAATGAGTTAGACATGAGGAATCCAAATAAATGGTTAAAAAGCCACCCAAGGACCCCCCTCCCCATGCCATTCTTTGAATCTTAAACATTAAAATGGCCAATTTGGGTGTAATCAATTAACTAAACTTATCACATCAAATTATATTTCACATTTTATTTGTCACGTAAATAGTATGGGCCTCCCGATTGGCACAGTGGTCTAAGGGCACTAGAGATTCTGGGCTCGAGTCCAGGCTCTGTCACAGCCGGCCGCGACCGGGAGACCCATGGGGCGGCACAATTGGCCCAGCGTTGTCCATGTTTGGGGAGGGTTTTGGCCAGGAGGGATGTCAATGTCCCATCGCGCACTAGCACCTCCTGTGCTGGTGCGCGATGTGGTCGCCAGGTGTACGGGGTTTCTTCCAACACATTGGTGCGGCTGGCTTCCCTGGTTAAGTGGGCGTTGTGTCAAGAAGCAGTGCGGCTTGATTGGGTTGTGTTTCGGAGGACGCATGACTCTCAACCTTACGGGACAAGCGATGGGACAAGACTAACGATGACTTGGCTACCATGAAATTGGGGTGGAAAAAGGGAGGAGACAAAGGGTAGCAGCAGTGTAAAAGGGGGGAGGGGGGGCGGCGGCGGCAATGCAAATAGTCTGGGTAGCCGTTTGGTTAGCTGTTCGGGAGTCTTATGGCATGGGGGTAGAAGCTGTTGAGAAGCCTTTTGGACTTGGTGCTTCGGTGCCGCTTGCCGTGCGGTAGCAGAGAGAACAGTCTATGACTAGGGTGGCTGGAGTCTTTGACCATTTTTAGGGCCTTCCTCTTACACTGCCTGGTATAGAGGTACTGGATTGCAGGAAGCTTGGCCCCAGTGATGTACTGGGCCGTATGCACTACCCTATGTGTAGTGCCTTGTGGTCGGAGGCCAAGCAGTTGCCATACCAGGCAGTGACGCAACCAGTGGTGTAGCTGTATAACTTTTTGAGGATCTGAGGACCCATGCAAAATCTTTTCAGTCTCCCGGGGGGGAATAGGCTTTGTCATACCCTCTTCACAACTGTCTTGAGGTGTTTGAACCATGATAGTTTGTTGGTGACGTGGAAACCAAGGAACTTGACGCTCACAACCTGCTCCACTAAAACCCTGTCAATGAGAATGGGGGCGTGCTCGGTACTCCTTTTCCTGTAGTCCACAATCATTACCTTTGTCTTGATCACATTGACAGAGGTTGTTATCCTGGCACCACACGGCCAGGTCTCTGACCTCCCCTATAGGCTGTCTCGTTGTTGTCGGTGATCAGGCCTACCATTGTTGTGTCGTATGCAAACTTAATGATGGTGTTGGAGTCGTGTCTGCCCGTGCAGTCGTGAGTGAACAGGAGGGAACTGACCACGCACCCCTGAGGGGCCCTGTGTTGAGGATCAGCATGACGGATGTGCTGTTACCTACCCATACCACCTGGGGGTGGCCCGTCAGGAAGTCCAGGATCCAGTTGCAGAGGGAGGTGTTTAGTCCCAGGGTCCTTAGCTTAGTGATGAGCTTTGAGGGCACTATGGTGTTGAATGCTGAGCTGTAGTCAATTGGTAGAATTCTCACAGGTGTTCCTTTTGTCCAGGTGTGAAAGGGCAGTGTGGAGTGCGATTGAGTTTGCATCATCTGTTGGGGCGGTATGCAAATTGGAGTGGGTCTAGTATTTTAGGGATAATGGTTTTGTGAGCCTTGACCAGCCTTTCAAAGCACCTCATGGCTACAGACGGGAGTGCTACTAGTTGGTAGTCATTTAGGCAGGTTACTTTTAGTGTTCTTGGGCACAGGGACTATGGTGGTCTGCTTGAAATGTGTTGGTATTAGACTCGGTCAGGGACAGGTTGACAAATGTCAGTGAAGACACTTGCCAGTTGCATGCTTCAGTGTTGCTTGCTTCGACGTGAGCTTAGAAGTGATTTAGCTTGTCTTGTAGGCTCGTGTCATTGGACAACTTGCAGCTGTGCTTCCTTTTTGTAGTCTGTAATAGTTTGCAAGCCGTGCCACATCCGACGAGCATTGGAGATGGTGTAGTATAATTAATTCTTAGTCCTGTTGATGCTTTGCCTGTTTGCTGGTTCGTTGGAGGGCATTGCAGGATTTCTTAAGCTTCCGGGTTAGAGTCCCGCTCCTTTTAAAGCGGCAGCTCTACACTTCAACTCAGTGAGGATATTGCCTGTAATCCATGGCTTCTGGTTGGGGTATGTGCACACGGTCACTGTGGGGACAACGTCATCGATGCACTTATTGATGAAGCCAGTGACTGATGTGGTGTACTCCTCAATGCCATTTGAAGAATAACGGAACCTATTCCAGTCTGTGCAAAACAATCCTGGAGCTTAGCATCTGCGTCATCCGACCACTTCTTTATTGACTGAGTCACTGGTGCCTCTTGCTTTAGTTTTTGCTTGGATGCAGGAATTAGGAGGATTGAATTATGGTCAGATTTGCCAAATGAAGGGTGAGGGAACGCTTTGTACGCATCTGTGTGGAGTAAAGGTGGTCTAGAGTTATTTTGTTTCTCTGGTTGCACATTTTAACATGCTGGTAGACATTTATAAAAACGGATTTAAGTTTCCCTGCATTAAAGTCCCTGGCCACTAGGAGCTCCGCCTCCTGGATGAGCATTTTCCTGTTTGCTTATTGCCGTATACAGCTCCATGAGTGCGGCCTTTGTGTTGGTAAATGGACAGTTACAAAGAATATAGATACTCTCTAGGTAGATCGTGTGGTCTACAGCTTATCATGAGATACTCTACCTCAGATGAGCGAAACCTTGAGACTTCCTTAGATCTCATGCACCAGCTGTTTACAAATATACATTGACCGCCACCTCTTGTCTGACTAGAGGCTGCTGTTCTATGCTGCCGATACAGTGTATAACCCACCAGCTGTATGTTATTCATGTCGTCATTCGGCCACGACTCGATGAAACATAAGACATTAAAAATTGTAATATCTTGTTGGTAGGATATTTGTGTTCGTATTTTGTGAGTAAGTGCTGTCATATCTAACTTCTTTTGGTCGTAGGAGACTGTCAGAAACATTATGAACAAAATAAGTAACAAATAACGCAACAACACACAATAGCACAATTTGGTTACAAAATGTTGTAGGAACGCTAATCTTATCGGTTTCTAACTACAGAAATTATTTCTGGAAAATCGGCAATGGTGGGTGTCATGGCTTGCAGAAATGACATGTAACAACCGCCTCTGCTAGTTGTTGCTGTCTGACGTCCTCCAGCGAGGGGCCTCATGCCAAGTGGGAGTTGTCTGAAGCGGTTGGACTGAGCCAGAGATATAATGAGAGAACCCTGGCTTGCATCCCAAGTGCCACCCTATTCCCTACATAGTGCACTACTTTTGACCATGGTCCATATGGGCTCTGGTCAATGTATTGCCCTATATAGGGAATGGGGTGGCATTTGGAACACTGACCCTGTCTCTGACTGAGTCGTGTGTTGTCTTGGTGACCATCGGGAGAGCCTCCTCCAGGACTCAGCGCTTTGCGCTTAACATGTGAAAGACCCATAATATGGTCTCTAACCAGAATGCTAATGAGCAATGGTGAATCAAAAGCCCACTGAGGATGTTCAGTAAGGCGTAGCAAAATATTTTGAAATGAAACAGAAAACAAAAATGACTTTTCTATTGGGCAACTCCAGTAGTTTCAGTCCATTTGAACACGACTTGGTGCATTATGGCTTGGGGCAAAGTAAAGCATGTTCTCACCACTACCACAGCTGTAGATGTGATACTGCTGCCTGCAACTCATGTTACACTGACTCAAAAGATGCATTGTCACCTCTGAAACTTCTATTACATGGTGGTAGTGTAAATCAAGTCCGCCACAAAACAATGGTGTGCGTCCTCTATCTATCAATTGTATGTTATGTTATACTACGGACACGAGCTGTTATGCCCAAGTCAACTGGTTGAGACGAGACAGGACAGTATTAGGCTTGTTTTTCCATTGATGTTTTGCTGACCCATGACCTTTTAACCTCTGCTCTTTACTTCTGTACAGGGGCTGTCGGAAAAACCAGAGAACAGTAACGTGGTTTTCCTCAAGGTGGACGTTGACGACGCAGCGGTGAGTCACACAGCAGTGTCATCTGAATACAGATTAGGGATATGGATGCTTAAATGTAACTGGGAGCCTTTTAAAGATTTTTTAGGAAGGACCTCTACCATGGATCGCTAAAATAATAACGATCACTTTTTCTCTCTACTATTTTAATATTGTGGGGACACCTATACATTTGTCAGCCAAGCACGAGTTATCAGTGTAGCCTATTATCGTCTAGACATGGCTTTTTGTTTTTAGATATGTTCACGCCTACAATAAAAACCTCCAGGTTTCCGTCAATAAAAATAAAAAAAGTTAATAAAATTCAGAATTACAGTTTGGGGAGTGGGGACTAATCATGTGTGAATCGTCTTCTGGAATAACGCACATAACCATTGTCTCTAATACCCGTCCAAATAGGGCTATAACATGGCAAAGACTAGGCTCAGTGTAGAGTGCGCTTCAGAAATATCCAAGATTTTGAGTCGACCAAGATTTTGTAAAACAGGGTCATTAGTAGCTGTCTAACTAGTGGTGCATGACTCCAACTCGTACTCCACTAGTTGGACAGCTCTACTAATGACCCTGCTTTCCTGTCTCAGTTTTCAAGTGAAAGGTTCTTTGTTTTGCAGTAAACTGTGGTTGCTGTGGTTACAAGGAGTCACTTTGTGTAATAGTGGGGTTTTCCAAGACCTACTCGTTTGTTTGATTACAGAAGGCTTGAGGCATTCTGCACAGTCAGTTAAGCTGGACAGGGTTGTCCTAACTAAGACCTTCCTTACTGGGTGTTACTCAACATCGGATGTTTTTTATAGACTGACTATTTTTGGACTACTACCTTATCATAGCTCCTTATCCCCATGGATAAGGGTTTTAAAAACAAGGGTCTGTTTAAATCACCATTCACTCTCTCTGTTACTGTAGGATGTGGCCCAACACTGTGAAATCAAATGCATGCCAACATTCCATTTCTACAAGAATGGGGGAAAGGTGGGTCTTTACATTAATCTTTATGCTTATTGTTTTTTTATACTAAGACTGTTAGATTTAGTACAGGCCTAATAGTGTTTATACTACTATACTAGCCCATGTCTTTGAACCGTTGCTACAGTACATTGAAAGTGATTGTAAGTTCTCCTGGTGTCGTTCCCAGGTGGATGATTTTTCTGGGGCCAACCAAGCCACGCTGGAGGAGAAGGTCAAAGCCCTGAGGTCATGAGGCTAATGCTGCCACACACACACACACTGATGTTGTAGAAAAACAACCACCAACCATGTCTATAAAACATATTCCAACTCTCTCTCAACGGAAAGATTCCACCATATGTACAATCTAACATTCAGTAAAAAAAAAAAGTACATCTTAAGTATATTATTTTCTCTTCTAAATGTTCAGACCAAATCATACCTTTAAATCCTCCAGTGGATGAGTATTATGCTGTTCGTCTCAGGAGTTTCTCTTTAAAAGGACCATATTATAAATCTCTTTTTAAATCTTAGAGCTTTGTTGTATTGTTTATATTCTGTTGTGTGGGTGCGTTCAATAAATTAAGATTCATTCTGAAATTTGGTTTGTTCCCATGCTTTTTATGGATGAGTTAACGGACAAGATGGGACACATACTGTAAGTGTTGCACTATGCATGCGGGTGTAGTCAATACTTGCATATTTAACCTTCTAGATTAGAATTGAGTGCATGTGTGACATCTGGATGGTTTGTTTATATTCTAATGTTTATCTAGAATTATTAGGCGGCAGGTAGCTTAGTGCATTTGGCCACTACACAAAACATTGCTAGTTCAAATCCCCGAGCAGACTAGGTGAAAAATCTGCTCTGCCCTTGAGCTAGGCACATAACCCTAATTGCTCCAGGGTCACGGTCAGTAATGAATCCCTTACCGTTGATGTCTCTGGGGGAGTGAGATGTGCAACAACATCTATTTCATGCCACACTTTTAGTTTACACTCCCTTGTACATGTTTGACAAAGGACAAACATAAGCATCTCTAATTTGACTTTTTTGATAACATTTATTTTAGAAATGTCTGTTTTGGCCTTTTAGAATCTATACATTCTAAAGCATCATGTAATGCCTCATTTAGTAACTACAGTGGAGGGATAGACCATTAAGACTTCTAAATGACTATGGCATATTTACTCCCTCCTATGCATCTCAAGCACTATGCTATTGACTAGAAGCATTAAAGAAGTAGTGAAGGAGAGGCTAATGATACACAAGGCTTGCATCTGAAAAAGGAGGGAATGGAACATTGTACTGTATTTTCTGCTTTAATAAAAATGTGAGAATAGTTTACACATTGGACAATCACAGTTTTTACACATCATACAAGTATATAGCAGCATATAGTTAATACTGTTGATTTTCTATATGAAAAAATACAGCTTTATTTTACAATGTCTCGGGTTTGTTTTTTTGAGAGGAGAGAATGCATGGTTTACAATAATGAAATAATTATACAAAACTCCCATTTGAGAGCAAGATCTTTCACGCTGGACTTCTTAAAAATGAACATATCCTGATTTCCTTTTCCTGTAAAGTGGAGAGAAAAAGAATTAGACTACGGCTTTTTTTTTAATAGCATTTTCAAATCCTTTTCTTTCTGTCCTGAGCTTTCAAATGGAGAACAACATTGCCATTAGCCAGTATAGATGTCCTATTGGTGCCCTCCTGTTTTGCGCTGACTGTTGGTGTTTAAAAAAGCCCCGTTGGCTGTTCTCCACGTGAGAAAGCTTCACAATAAATGGATAGCCCTACAGCGTAACTGAGCCAAATGGGTTCTATGACGACTCCGTGGAGACAAATTAGTGGTTTCTCACTCAGTTATACCTGTCAGCCTGAAGTTTTACAGTACATTGGAACGGACTCTACGGCAGTGGCGGCTGGTGGGGGAAGCTATAGGAGGGCCTACTCATTGTAATGAATGGCCTACTCATTGTAATGAATGGTATGGATTAAATGGAACGGAGTCAAATGTGGTTTCCAAATCTGTTTGATACCGTTCTATTCCAGCCATTACAATGACGTCGTCATTCTATAGCTCCTCCCACCAGCCTCCACTGCTCAGAGTTCCCACAACTGACTCTTTACTTAAAAATAATAATAGGTAGAGATTCCAAGAATTCACATTGTCAGGAAAAAAATCAGCGTGGTCAGATGAGAAGAGCGTTCTGTTTTCGAGTGGTGCAGTCAGGTACTGTATATCTACTTCCAATTAAGCTGACGTGCTGAGTTAGTACTGGGCCTCTATCTCTCCACCCACACATTGGCCTACCTCCAACAGAGGGAGAGCTGAGGTGAGACACCTGGGTTCAATTACTATTTGAAATCTTTCAAATACTTTGAGTGCTTGCTCAAGCCTGCCTAGAATGCCAGATGGGCGGGGTTTGCCGTTTTGGGACTATTCTATTAACCTTTAAGCCAGGCAAGCTCAATCAAGCACTGGTAAAGTATGTGAAATGATTTCTAATAGTATCTGAACCCAGGTTTGGTGAGAGTGCTCCTCTCCCCCACTCATATTACAGAGAGATTGTATAGTGCACTTTGGAATACTGTGCTAGTGTGCGTCTCAAATGATGACACAAAGCCTGATTCAGGGAAAGAGGAAGTGGAGTGCATATTATTTCCTGGGAAATGTTGCTTTGTCATTCTATCCAGTCTAGGGATACTCAAGCACACTAGTTCTGTGGGTGGTCTGATAGTACTATTATGTGTATTTGCAGGAACGACAGTAAGTACAGTATTGTGTGAACATGCATGTGTTGATTGTCAGTTTGTGTGTGAATGTGAGAAGGGATTTGTGAGGATGTACTTCTGTTTGTAGCCGGGTGTGTATGTTTGTCCTCTCACCTCGAGCAGTTGTGCCCGCTCCATCCTGGACTACATTGACACCGGTTAGGCCTGATACACCTTCCACCATTCAGACAGGGCGACAAGCACACCGCTGTGAAAACACACACACTGTCAAGACCTCTGTAAACCCTTCATTCAACACAAACAAGCTCACACACACCCACTCACCCACACACAAACACACACAGGTGTGGACATACACACACACACACACACACACACACACACACACATATATTCAGTAAATGTCATTATCAGGATCTCAACTACAAGACTTCCTCATAATAAAACACGTTCCCTGGTAGAACCCTTATAGTCCGCCACAGTGGACATAATACCCATAAATTCATGGAAATTGTTCCAATGATTTTTCCGCCATAAAGTTTTCAAATGAAGACGTTTTCCCATGAATAATCAATGACACAGGCGAAATGGGAATGCGGTCATCCCTCTGTGCAGCATGACTTGTGTTCACCCTTTTTCTAGGTACACTTACATATGGAAAGAGTGCCTGTGACGAGACTTCCACTTTTGGACGTTAACAATGTGACACTCTTACTTAACCCCTCCACATTTACAGGATTTGTTGAACAGTGCAGAGAGAACCTCCACCGACAGTTTTATTTTTTCTTCTTCCTGTCCAAACCAGTGGAGAGGATCTACAGTTGAAGTCGGAAGTTTACATACACTTCGGTTGGAGTCATTAAAACTAATTTTTCAACCACTCCACAACTTTCTTGTTAACAAACTATAGTTTTGGCAAGTCGGTTAGCACATCTGCTGTGTGCATGACACAAGTAATTTTTCCAACAATTGTTTACAGATTATTTCACTTATAATTCACTGTATCACAATTCCAGTGGGTCAGAAGATTACATACACTAAATTGACTGTGCCTTTAAACAGCTTGGAAAATTACAGAAAATGATGTCATGGCTTTAGAGTCAATTGGAGGTGTACCTGTGGATGTATTTCAAGGCCTACTTTCAAACTCAGTGCTTCTTTGCTTGACATCATAGGAAAATCAAAAGAAATCAGCCAAGACCTCAGAATTTCCAAACGCCTAAAGGTACCACGTTCATCTGTACAAACAATAGTACGCAAGTATAAACACCATGGGACCACGCAGCCGTCATACCACTCATGAAGGAGACGTATTCTGTCTCCTAGAGATTAATGTACTTTGGTGCGAAAAGTGCAAATCAATCCCAGAACAACAGCAAACAACCTTGTGAAGATGCTGGAGGAAACAGTTACAAAAGTATCTATTTCCACAGTTAAACGAGTCCTATATCGGCATAACCTGAAAGGCTGCTCAGCAAGAAAGAAGCCACTGCTCCAAAACTGACATAAAAAAGCCAGACTACGGTTCGCAACTGCGCATGGTGACAAAGATCGTGCTTTTTTGGAGAAATGTCCTCTGGTCTGATGAAACAAAAATAGAACTGTTTGGCCATAATGACCATTGTAATGCTTGGAGGAAAAATGGGGAGGCTTGCAAGCCAAAGAACCCCATCCCAACCGTGAAGCACGGCGATGGCAGCATGTTGTGAGGGTGCTTTTCTGCAGGAGGGACTGGTGCTCTTCACAAAATAGATGGCATCATGAGGTAGGAAAATTATGTGGATATATTGAAGCAACATCTCAAGACATCAGTCAGGAAGTTAAAGCTTGGTCACAAATGGGTCTTACAAAAGGACAATGACCCCGAGCATACTTCCAAAGTTGTGGCAAAATGGCTTATGGACAACAAAGTCAAGGTACTGGAGTGGCCATCACAAAGTCCTGACCTCAATCCTATAGAAAATTTGTGGGCAGAACTGAAAAAGCGTGTGCGAGCAAGGAGGCCAACAAACCTGACTGAGTTACACCAGCTCTGTCAGGAGGAATGGGCCAAAATGCTACCAAATACTAATTGAGTGTATGTAAACTTCTGACCGACTGGGAATGTAATGTACATGGGGCCAAAGTGTCTCCTGACCCCACCTGTCTCAGCCTCCAGTATTTATGCTGCAGTAGTTTGTGTCGGGCGGCTAGGGTCAGTTTGTTATATCTGGAGTACTTCTCCTGTCTTATCCGGTGTCCTGTGTGAATTTAAGTATGCTCTCTCTCTTTCTCTTGGAGGACCTGAGCCCTAGGATCATGCCTCAGGACTACCTGGCATGATGACTCCTTGCTGTCCCCAGTCCACCTGGCCGTGCTGCTGCTCCAGTTTTAACTGTTCTGCCTGCGGATATGGAACCTTGACCTGTTCACCGGACATGCTACCTGTCCCAGACCTGCGGTTTTCAACTCTCTAGAGACAGCAGGAGTGGTAGAGATACTCTTAATGATCGGCTATGAAAAGCCAACTGACATTTACTCCTGAGGTGCTGACTTGCTGCACCCTCGACAACTACTGTGATTATTATTATTTGACTATGCTGGTCATTTATGAACATTTGAACATCTTGGCCATGTTCTGTTATAATCTCTACCTGGCACAGCCAGAAGAGGACTGGCCACCCCTCATAGCCTGGTTCCTCTCTAGGTTTCTTCCTAGGTTTTGGCCTTTTCTAGGGAGTTTTTCCTAGTCACTGTGCTTCTACACCTGCACTGCTTGCTGTTTGGGGTTTTTGGCTGGGTTTCTAGGCTGGGTTTCTGTACAGCACTTTGAGATATCAGCGGATGTACGAAGGGCTATATAAATACATTTGATTTGATTTGATGAGAGAAATAAAAGCTGAAATAAATAATTCTCTCTACTATTATTCTGACATTTCACATTCTTAAAATAAAGCGGTGATCCTAACTGACCTTAAATGTCAGGAATTGTGAATAACTGAGTTGAAATGTATTTGGCTAAGGTGTATGTAAACTTCCCAATTCAACTGTATATGCAGTTCCAGGCGTTTCTTTTACACCTGCTACGTTAAATTACATGATCACTATTAGTAGTGCTTTCCACATTCATATTCTCCTGAAATGCATAACAAAACTACATTCACACAGAAAGAGGACATGAGCAAAGATGCAATGGAAAAGAAGAGACATTAGTTTCTTGGTTTCAGTATTAACCACATCCACATTGAGAGGAGGATGTCATCGTGTGTGGAAAAACCAAAGCACGATAACATACTGTACATCAGACGTTGTAATGTCGCCACTCGCTGACAATGCTTTAGTAATTGCCCCTCAGGGATTGGTACAGTTGAATAGAATTGAACAGTAAGCCTAACAATCAGAGAGGTAGTCTGTTTCTACCGGACAGGGTCAGGTTTCTGTCCATGCTTTTATGATGATTGCAGCGTTTGCTTTGGGCTCTGTTAAGGAACAATGACTTTCACAGCAAACACATCGGTTTTCATGGAGGCAGCATTACCGCTGCAACAGTAGCTTACAGTGTGACTAGCACTGACACAGACCGAATGGGTGGATAAGTACCTCTGATCATTAATTAATTCTCTCCCTGATGTCATCAACACTTAAAAAACAGTTTCTCACCAATCATTACCAGCCTATAACAATATTCAGTATCTTTTAGACAGATGTCTTAAGTCAGCAATTAAGCCCTACATTTAAAGAAAAATCTTAGTTATTTCAGGCTACACTTTTGTCACATTTGTGACATCTCAAAGTAAGTTTAGTTTCATGCTTTTTGCTTCACTGCTTTAATCAGTGACAGCCTGTTGACATTATGTACAGTATCTAACACTGTCGCCATAGAGGCAACAAGATAATATTTTCCGTACAAATCAAACATTCCATACAAGTTAAGACCCCCTACAGAAAGTCAATGGGAGACATCACAAAATGGTAGGGAAACCTCAGGTGAGCAAGTATATAAGAGAAGGACCTGTCTTACGTCACTGAGCTCCTCACACACACTCCTCACACACACACACACACACACACACACACACACACACACACACACACACACACACACACACACACACACACACACACACACTCACCGCTGTGGCAGCGCGTCCCCATCCAGCCCGTGGGACACTCACACTGATAGGGCGCCACACACCTCCCACCGTTCAGACACGGCAGGATGCAGATCGCTGTGATTTGATTGGACGAACACAAACAGAAACAGAAAGTCATTATTTGTCCTTCACCTCACTGACTAGGCCTATGTTGTCATTCACCACAGGCAAGCTGTGTCAAAAGAGCAGCCTTCTCTCTGGCTACATCCAAAATGGCACCCTATTCCTTACATAGTGTATGTACTACCCTACTGAATAGAAATATAAACGCAACATGTAAGGTATTGGTCATTTGTTTCATGAGCTGAAATAAAGATCCCAGAAATGTTCCATATCCACAAAAAGGTTTTTATTATTTTTATGCACAAATTTGTTTGCATCCCTGTTAGTGTGCATTTCTCATTTCCCAAGACAATCCATCCACTTTACAAGTGTGGCATATCAAGAAGCTGATTAAAAGGCTACTCTAAAATGTGCAGTTCTGTCACACAACACAATGCCAGAGATGTCTCAAGTTTTGAGGAAGCATGCAATTGGCATGTTGACTACAGGAATGTCCACAATAGCTGTTGGTAGGGAATGGAATGTTAATTTCTCTACCATAATTCATCTTCAACGTCGTTTTAGAGAATTTGGCAGTACGTCCAACCGGCCTCACAACCGCAGACCAAGTGTAACCACACCAGCCCAGAACCTCCACATCTTGCTTCTTCACCTGCGGGATCGTATGAGACCAGCCACCTGGACAGCTGATGTCGGTTTGCACAACCGAAGAATTTCTGCACAAACTGTCAGAAACCATCTCAGGGAAGCTTGTCTGTGTGGTCGTCGTCCTCACCAGGGTCTTGACTTGACTGCAGTTCAGCATCGTAACCAACATCAGTGGGCAAATGCTCACCTTTGATGGCCACTGTCATGCTGGAGAAGTATGCTCTTCACTGATGAATCCCGGTTTCAGCTGTACCGGGCAGATGGCAGACCACGTATATGGCGTCGTGTAGGCGAACGGGTTTGCTGATGTCAACGTTGTGAACAGAGTGCCCCATGGTGGCGGTGGGGTTATGGTATTGCCAGGCATAAGCTACGGATATCAATGACAATTGCATTTTATCGATGGCAATTTTAATGCACAGAGATACCGTGACGAGATCCTGAGGCTCATTGTCGTGTCATTCATCCAACGCTGTTAAGATAATGGGCATAATGCCAACCCCGAGATGGCGCTAGTGGGGCACATATCTAGGATATATAAACAGGTGCATTATGAGTGTCTGATTAGGATGTTGTGACCTGTAACATGTAATACCTGACTAAAGGATTATGGAAAAGAAGAAAGATTATTTTTTTAACACGTGAACAAACGCACGCAGAGGCGTCTGGTCAATATGTTGTGAGGCTGCGTCAATTGTCTGTGTCACGCCCTGGTCTTAGTATTTTGTGTTTTCTTTATTTATTTGGTCAGGCCAGGGTGTGACATGGGTTTTGGTATGTGGTGTGTTTTGTCTTTGGTTTTTGGGATTGTGGCTTAGTGGGGTTTGCTAGCAAAGTCTATGGCTGTCTGACGTGGTTCTCAATCAGAGGCAGGTGTTTATCGTTGTCTCTGATTGGGAACCATATTTAGGCAGCCATATTCTTTGAGTGTTTCGTGGGTGATTGTCCTTGTTTCTGTCTCTGTGTTACTTTGCACCAGTATAGACTGTTTCGGTTTTCGTGTTACGTTTTTTGTATTGATTTGTGTTTTCCTTGTTTCATTAAAAACATGAATCTAAATTGCCACGCCGCATTTTGGTCCGACTCTCCTTCACATGAAGAAAGCCGTTACAGTCTGATTCATGTGATTTCGGGTCAATGATCAGAGACAGACTGGTGATTGGCTGTAGTGAGTAAGAGCAAGCATGCTGCGTGAACCACAACCTACGCTGACTTAAGCCATAGATATATGCAGAGCAAGCAAACAGACGCAAACCCAATTTAAAAAGATGAACACTGTCCCTGAACAGGCAGAATCTGTCAATTATCCCAGTCAGAACAAATACAGAGACCATGTTGATAAAAAAAAAATTGAAACATAATTCCTCGGACAGTTGATGCAAGGCGGAAAAATTCAAAAGATGTGTTCATGTACTGTGGATCAACACACGCAAGAGCCAAATACCGGGCATATGGGGTTATAAGCAAATTCTGTGGGGGGAAAAAACGATTTTGCAAAAGTGTGCAGACAAAGTAAGCCTGTCAATCTACTAGAACAGGATACATGCCATGATCATAATGATGATGAAGAAGCAGACATGCTATACATGACAGATGTCAATTCTGTTCAAAGATAAAGGATTTACAAACTTAAAGCTTGCCCCACTGACATGTGATAACTGTGATTATGATCCGACCAGGATGGAGATGCAAAGCTACAACCAACCAAGCAAGGCAAGGCTAAGGCTGTACCATGGCAGGGGAGTGTGAACTACAAGCAAATTATGATGGGGAAACATATGTGCTGAAGCTCCAAGTGGTGAAAACCTAGCAAAAGCTTCTCCTTTCAGCAGAAACATGTGAAAAGCCAATAAAGATGTGATGTGGGCATGACATTCTCAACATGATTTCTGCATTGGAGCAAATCGAGAACTTGAGGTAATACTGAGGTACTATGACCTCTGAGGAAGTGACCCTACAATGTGATGCAAGTGACAAAGGCCTAGGGGCAGCGCTGCTGCAGAAGGGGCAGCCCATTGCAGTTGCTTCAAGGACATTGACACCCACGGAGCAAGGATATGCCCAAATTGAAAAGGAGTGCCTAGCCATAGTGTTTGCCTGTGACTGTTTTAGCAATACCTCCATGGTAGGGACTTTATCACAGTGCACATTGATCACAAGCCGCTTGAGGTCTTCTTCTAAAAACCTCTTCTATCTGCCCCGAAGCGACTCCAAAGGATGATTCTAAAGCTTCAGCGTTATCAACTGCAGGTAGTATACAAGAAAGGAGTAGAGCTTCACATTGCACATTTCTTGTCTAGAGCAGCACTACCGACAACTAGTCAGCCGCAATATTAAATCAAATTTCATTTGTCACATGCGCCGAATACAACAGGTGTAGACCTTACAGTGAAATGCTTACTTGCAAGCCCTTAACCAACAATGCAGTTTTAAGAAAATACCTATTAAAAAAAGTAAGAGATACGAATAACAAATAATTAAAGAGCAGCAGTAAATAAAAAAAGGGGGTAAATATAAATAAAGAGAATAAAGAGTTGCAGCAGCGTAAAAGGGGGGATGCAAATAGTCTGGATAGCCATTTGATTAGCTGTTCAGGATTCTTATGGCTTGGGGGAAGAAGTTTTTTAGAAGTCTCTTGGACCTAGACTTGGCGCTCCGGTACCGCTTGCCATACGGTAGCAGAGAACAGCCTATGACTAGGGTGGCTGGAGTCTTTGACTATTTTAAGGACCTTCCTCTGACACCGCCTGGTATAGAGATCCTGGATGACAGGAAGCTTGGCCCCGGTGATATACTGGGCCGTATACACATCCATCTATAGTGCCTTGCAGTCGGAGGCTGAGCAGTTGCCATACCAGGCATTGATGCAGCCCGTCAGGATGCTCTCAATGGTGCAGCTGTAAAACCTTTTGAGGATCTGAGGACCCATGACAAATATTTTCAGTCTCCTGAGGGGGTATAGGTTTTGTCGTGCCCTCTTCACAACTGTTTTGGTGTGTTTGGACCATGTTAGTTTGTTGGTGATGTGGACGCCAAGGAACTTGAAGCTCTCAACCTGCTCCACTACAGCCCCGTCTATGAGAATGGTTGGTCCTCGGTCCTCCTTTTCCTGTAGTCCACAATCATCTCCTTTGTTTTGATCACGTTGAGGGAGAGGTTGTTGTCCTTGCACCACACGGTCAGGCTGTCTTATTGTTGTCAGTGATCAGGCCTACCACTGTTAGGCCTGATCACCCTGTCATCAGTAAACTTAATGATGGTGTTGGAGTCGTGCCTGGCTATGCAGTCATGAGTGAACAGGGAGTACAGGAGGGGACTGAGCATGCACCCCTGAGGGGCCCCCGTGTTGAGGATCAGCGTGGCAGATGTGTTGTTGCCTACCCTTACCACCTGGGGGGCGGTCCGTCAGTATGTCCAGGATCCAGTTGCAGAGGGAGTTGTTTAGTCCCAGGGTCCTTAGCTTAGTCTGCTTGGACCAATGAGACTGTATATGCTCTACAGGCTGAGGTTGAAGATGTGAACCATGCTATTGATCAAAACATCTCCCTGTGGACACAGGATGCTATCAAAGCTTATTCAGCAGAGGAGAAGACTTCTCGAATGCTTCAGTCTTTTAGCCGAAGAGGCTGGCCGGACACAAGACAGAGTACGCCCATCCTGTTGAGGAACTACTGGACATACAGAGACGAACTCACAATGCAGGAAGAGGTCGTCTACAAAGGCGACAGGGTGGTATTACCAGAAACTCTACCCCCAATGATTCTCTCTTGTATCCGTGCGGGACACATTCAGCGGTCAAAGCCAGTGCCAGGAAAGCCAGACACTCAGTATTCTGGCCCAACATGACCCAAGAAATGAAACATTTTGTGGCTGTGTGCAGCATATGTAATGCTAATCTACCTAAGCAGCAAAAGGAAACGCTGCACCCACACGACGTACCAGCACTTCCTTGGTCTAAAGTGGGAATGGATCTGTTCACAGTCAAGAACGTTCCTTTTGTGATTGCACTGGACTACTATTCATATTTTTGAGAGGTGGAGAAAGTGATTGACACAACAGCCGCTTGCATCATCGACTCTTTTAAGCAGCAGTTTAGCAGATATGGCATAACTGACAGTGGTGTAGTTACGGATAATGGGCCCCAGTTTACGAGTCAAGACTTTGCTTTGTTTGCAAAAGCCTGGGAGTTCCATCATGTGACCTCCTCACCCTACCACAGTCAGAGTAATGGTAAAGTGGAGTCAGCAGTGAAAATAGACTCTCACCACAAAGGCTATGCAGGAAGGCACAGATGTGTGGCAAGCCATTTTGGCGTGGAAAAATACTCCCACAGAGGGCTTCGACAGCAGTCCTGTACAGCGCTTCATGTCTAGACCCACTCCCAAGCTCCTCACACCAAAGGGCATTAGGGATGTTCAGGCACACAAACGTGCACGTAAAGACAACTCAAAACATTTCTATGACCAGCATGTAAAAAATCTGCCTGTAATAAAACAAGGCCATGGAGTCTTGGCACATGCATAGGGCACATCAGCGCAAGGTCATATGAAAGTACGTAAGGAACCGGAAGGACATACGCCCAGTTCAGGAGACCATAGGGCACAGGAGGGCCACATGGGTAGACTGGAAATATCCTCTGGATGGTGTGGGCAGGGCACATAATGAGGAGACGGGGAAGACCCCACCAGAGCAGTTACCTCTGCCGACCGTGCCTCCACAATTTCAGGAGTCTGTGGAAGAGGAAGGAGAGACCATGAGGCTCCCAGAGGTGCCAGGAGAGGACCCGAGGTTACCAGATGTACCCAACATCCCGGAGGTGCCCAACGTCCCAGAGAACCCGAGGATACCAGATGTACCCAACATCCCGGAGGTGCCCAACGTCCCAGAGGACCCGAGGATACCAGATGTACCCAACATCCCGGAGGTGCCCAACGTCCCAAAGGTGCCAGGAAAGGACCCGAGGATACCAGATGCACCCAACATCCCGGAGGTGCCCAACGTCTCAGAGGACCCGAGGATACCAGATGTGCCCAACATCCCGGAGGTGCCCAACATCCCAGAGGACCCGAGGATACCAGATGTACCCAACATCCCGGAGGTGCCCAACGTCCCAGAAGACCCGAGGATACCAGATGTACCCAACATCCCGGAGGTGCCCAACGTCCCAGAGGACCCGAGGATACCAGATGTACCCAACATCCCGGAGGTGCCCAACGTCCCAAAGGTGCCAGGAAAGGACCCGAGGATACCAGATGCACCCAACATCCCGGAGGTGCCCAACGTCTCAGAGGACCCGAGGATACCAGATGTACCCAACATCCCGGAGGTGCCCAACGTCCCAGAGGACCCGAGGATACCAGATGTACCCAACATCCCGGAGGTGCCCAACGTCCCAGAGAACCCGAGGATACCAGATGTACCCAACATCTCGGAGGTGCCCAACGTCCCAGAGGACCCGAGGATACCAGATGTACCCAACATCCCGGAGGTGCCCAACGTCCCAGTGGACCCGAGGATACCAGATGTACCCAACATCCAGGAGGTGCCCAACGTCTCAGAGGACCTGAGGATACCAGATGTACCCAACATCCCGGAGGTGCCCAACGTCCCAGAGGACCCGAGGATACCAGATGTACCCAACATCCCGGAGGTGCCCAACGTCCCAGAGGACCCGAGGATACCAGATGTACCCAACATCCCGGAGGTGCCCGAACTTCTCAGAGGACCCGAGGAAACCAGATGTACCCAACATCCCGGAGGTGCCCAACGTCCCAGAGGTGCCAGGAAAGGACCCGAGGATACCAGATGTACCCAACGTCCCGGAGGTGCCCAACGTCCCAGAGGTGCCAGGAAAGGACCCGAGGATACCAGATGTACCCAACGTCCCGGAGGTGCCCAACGTCCCAGAGGTGCCAGGAAAGGACCCGAGGATACCAGATGTACCCAACGTCCCGGAGGTGCCCAACGTCCCAGAGGTGCCCAATATTCCACCAGTGCGACACAGTAGGATAAGGGCTAACATAAGAATGCCCCTGTGGTACGGGGAATATGTCCCTTAAATATGTCCCTTAAATTACAAGTTAAAAAAGGTGTTGATAATGTAAATAGGTATTTTTACTGTCGTATTAGAATGGAATGAAGTGCTCGAGCTAATTATATATGAAAAGGAAGATGTTAAGATAATGGGCATAATGCCAACCCAAAGATGGCGCTAGTTTTATTTTTTTATTTTACCTTTATTATTTATTTATCAGTATTTTCAATGACGGCCTTGGAACAGTGACAGATTTGTACCTTGTCAGCTCGGGGATTTGATCTTGCAACCTTTCGGTTTCTAGTCCAACGCTCTAACCACTCGGCTACCTGCCGCTAGTGGGGCACCTATCTAGGATATAGAGTACCAGTCAAAAGTTTGGGCACACCTGCTCATTTAAGGGTTTTTCTTTATTTTGAATATTTTCTACATCGTAGAATAATAGTGAAGACATCAAAACTAGGAAATAACACATATTGAATCATTTAGTAACCAAAAAAGTGTAAAGAAATGAAAATATATTTTATATTTGAGATTCTTCAAAGTTCTTCCACCTGTTGCCTTGATGACAGCTTTGCACACACTTGGCACTTTTCATCAGAACCCAATCAAGGAGTGCTCTATATACTGTGAATAGGGTGCCATTTTGGACTCAACCCCTCTCACTCAGGGAAAACAATGCACAAAAAGGACGTGAAAAGATTTCACACAAATGGGGATTGGGAATCTCTTTTACTATGCAAAGTTAATCTAGTCAAAGAGAGCGAATTTCCCAGAGTCAGTGAAACAGTGTAGGCCTTCTCATGGCTGCAGTGTGGATCCACTTTCTCTAACGCAGACTCTTTGGTTGTGATGAGAGTAGGGAGTGAGATCCAAATACCGCTCTCTCTCTCTCTCTCTCTCTCTCTTTCTCTCTCTCTCTCTCTCTCTCTCTCTCTCTCTCTCTCTCTCTCTGTTTCAATTTTCATCTCTTTTTCTTAATTTGCTACCTCTCTCTCGCACACTTGCTCACTCTAGTTCTTTCTCTCTCCCTCTTATTACAATATTATGTTATTCATGTATTATTACAATATTGTATTACAGTATTATTACAATATTATATTATTATTACAATATTATATTATTACAGTATATTACAATATTATATTATTACAGTATATTACAATATTATATTATTACAGTATTATTACAATACTATATTATTACAATACTATATTATTACAATATTATATTATTACAGTATTATTTCAATATTACAGAACAGAGAAAAAATATATAATAATTTCCTACAATTTTGGGAAAAATTATGATTCTAAAACAATGATTCTAAAACAATCAAAAGCAAGTGCCATTATTCCATGGGAGTCCTTTGGAAGTTTTTTTTAAATGCTCAGGAGTTGAGAATATTGTTACATCTAGAGACCAAAAAGCTGAACAGAAAAACAAATTTGCAGGAGGGTGGAATTACATTGAATTAAAGTTATAATAATATTGATTAGAGAATAGAGTGCAGTGCATCATGATAGATTTGAGATTGCTATAGTGAGAAATCTAATAAGAGACTATCACTCTTACTTTGAGAGACTGCCAAACACATTATGCGCATTTCCTAGGCACATTTTCAATTACTGTAAATCACATGACATTATTTCCCCAAAAGTGGAAGTGCATGCTGAGTCATAATGGAAGCAGAGAGCTGAGTAAGTGTTATGAATTTTATGAATAATGACAAAATAATGTACACATTTAAATAGAACTATAACTAATTGAATTCTACCCTGTTTCACTATATCTGATTAATAGTGTTAGTTCATAAGAAAGAGGTTATGTAGCATGAACAAGGAGTAATTAAAAATAATAAACACAGCTCCAACTAGGTTGGAGGGGGGGAAGAGAGGAATGCATGTGTGTGCCTAACGAAAACAAAGAGGTTCCTTAACCTACTGTATGTTTGAACCAACCCAGCTATAACTCTGTGAAGATAAAATGAGACAGCGAGAGCCCCTCAGGGTTTTCCGTATCTGGGAGGGACTGCTTCGGGAGATAATCCAGATATAGTGTGTAATGTATGTGTGTTAGTGGGTTGGAATGGACTTTTGAAGCCTTTGTCCTTGTCGGAGAGAAGGAGAGACATTTAAACGCTGACGAAATGTGAGGTATATAAACCAATGTACATGGTATTATGACCAGAGCTCTCGGAAATAAACGCTACTGATTAATTTTGAGACTGATCTTGTCAATTTTACGCAAATAAGATTCTTATAAATGGACAATGTGTTTTGCTTTGTTACAATTGAATTGGTTAATGAACATATAGGAATTAAATTCCTCCAACAGTAAGTCTGAAAGATTCACAATACCCAGTGTGTCTATTTTTGTGTAGATACACAGTGTCTGTAATACAGCAACTCACTCTATTACAGGGAGACTGTCTGTTTTTGTTTCTAGTCTGCCCATCCATCCAAAATAAATGTGATTGATTGATAGATAGATTGATTTATAATACTTACGTTCCTCACACAGTCTGCCCATCCACCCCTCAGGACAGGAACAGGTGTTGGGTCTCTGACACACCCCTCCGTTCAGGCACTGTAGCCAACACACCGCTGGAGAGGAAAGGACACACACAACTTATTAAAGCCAAAATACTGGCGCATCCTCCAAACAGTCCCCATCTCACAAGTGTGTAGATCAGGGGTGGGCAACTCCAGTCCTCGAAGGCCTGATTGGTGTCACAGTTTTGCCCCAGCTCCAGCTAACACACCTGACTCCAATAACCACCTAATCATGACCTTCCGTTTGGAATGCAATTTGATTAAATCAACTGTGTGTGCTAGGGATGGAGAAAAAGTGTGACACCAATCACGCCCTGGAGGACTGGAGTTGCCCACCCCCGGTATAGACCGTAGAGAAAGCATTCAGTTAAAATAGCTCATCTTGTTTAATAGAAACAAGAACATTTTACTGGTAGCCATGCTGTGATGGGGCCTTGACCATGCCAACTTCATGCACTGGGATAAAGATAGCATTCACAAAGACAGCATTCCTTTATAGAAACGGTTCAATTCATAACTGATGGTGCCTTAGACACAGGCATCACTGGACAACCCTGCTATCTAGTATGTCAAAGTCAAGTGAGTGGAGTGGTGAATGTGCTCAGTACAAGTGACTGGAGAAGCGGAGGGGAGGGCACGCAAGCTGTCAGGAGTAGAGGATGCCCTCCTTTTAGGACGCAGCGGTAAGTGTGCAGTCTCTCTACCTCTGCAGGCGGGAGGGGGGGTCCAGGTCCCGTTCTCCAGACACACACTTCTGCTGTGGCCCTCCATGGCGTACCCTCCGAAACACGAGTACATCGCCACATCCCCGAACTGGAACACCGCCCCCCGCACCACCCCGTGGGCCACGTGGCGAGGGGGGCCGCAGGAGACCCCTGTGCCGAAACGGACGGACAGCCCCTCTGGTTACTTACAACTCATTTGGGCCACATGTTATGTACATGTTATCACATGCCTTTAAACTAACTAAACTACTGTGCTTGAAATAATGGACCAACATTGCTTCATATTTTCCCTTCGATAGAACCACCTGGCTATAAAGATCACGTTGAAGGGAAAGTATGAATGCCATGCAAAGATGTGTCAAATTATGTGTTTGTGACTCTACAGTCTGCATTCCTTGTAAGAAAACCCTGAAAACAAACCAATGAGAATCGGTTAGTGTTGGAGCCGACAGGGGAGTCCTCAAAAAGCAAGAGCCAGGCAGACATGCAAATACATCGACATCCACACGCCACATCATACCAAACAGCATTGTACTGTAAACCAACAGTATCACCAACAAGCGTGAAAAGTTAGAGAGAATTAAAACACAATGGAAACCATAGCAGCTAGAAGCCCTTAAGGAGTTACAAACATGCTATGAAAGCAGCTGATCTACTTAATGTCTAACCCATTCATCCAGCCTAACACGCTGCCCCCACAGAGACAAAGGAGAGGAGGTGATGGGAAAAGTACAACAGAAAATATTATGGCTCCATGCTCATGCTCAATGGAAGGTCATGCGGACAGCATAGGACAACGAATGTGTGGTGGATCTTTTATGTCGATTAATAGTTTTTGATGGATTTCTCAAACTGCTATGTTATGAATCGATTCACTTCTGGATAGTAAAAAGAGTTTTCGAAAAAACAGTGGACTTGATTCAGTATCATGACCCAAATTATCCCAGAGAGAAACCAGTGTATCACCTAAGCCACTGCACAGATGCCTCTTTGTACAAGTACATACCGATCCCCACCCTTCACTGGAGAAACACAAGCTTGGAAGCGAACACAGCAACAGTGTCAGCGATTTCCCCCTGTGAATCATGTTTTCATCATCTTTGCTAGTTTACACTTTTCTAACCACTGTGTTGTGGGTTCAGAACGACATGGGATTCATTACGTAAGCAGCTAAAACTGCTAAAAACCTGTGTGTGCCTGTGTGGTTTTAACATGTTATGTTTATGGGTCAAGGCATGTATAGGTACGTTTAATAACCACTCGTGTGAGAATACAATGTGTTTCTCTTGACATGGGACTGTCTTATTGTCTGTTGGGAATGTGGAGTGATAATAGGAGTCGAAGAAAGAACTGGATCTCTTTTCAGGTCATTATTGTAAAAGAGAACGTGTTCTCAATGACTTACAGTTGAAGTCGGAAGTCTACATACACTTAGGTTGGAGTCATTAAAACTCGTTTTTCAACCACTCCACAAATTTCTTGTTAACAAACAATAATTTTGGCAAGTCGGTTAGGACATCTAGTTTGTGCATGACAAGTCATTTTTCCAACAATTGTTTACAGACAGATTATTTCACTTATAATTCACTGTATCACAATTCCAGTGGGTCAGAAGTTTACATACACTAAGTTGACTGTGACTTTAAACAGCTTGAAAAATTCCAGAAAATTATGTCATGGCTTTAGAAGCTTCTGAAAGGCTAATTGAGGTCAATTGGGGGTGTATCTGTGGATGTATTTCAAGGCCTACCTTCAAACTCAGTGCCTCTTTGCTTGACATCATGAGAAAATCAAAATAAATCAGCCAAGACCTCAGAAAAAAATTCTGGTTCATCCTTGGGAGCAATTTCCAAATGCCTGATGGTCCCATGTTCATCTATACAAACAAGTATGAACACCATGGGACCACGCAGCCGTCATACCGCTCAGCAAGGAGACGCGTTCTGCCTCCTAGAGATGAATGTCCTTTGGTACGAAAAGTGCAAATCATTCCCAGAACAACAGCAAAGGACCGTGTGAAGGTGCTGGAGGAAACAGGTACAAAAGTATCTATATCCACAGTAAAACAAGTCCTATATCGACATAACCTGAAGGGCCGCTCAGCAAGGAAGAAACCACGGCTCTAAAACCGCCATAAAAAAGCCAGACTACGGTTTGCAACTGCACATGGAGACAAAGATCATACTTTTTGGAGAAATGTTCTCTGGTCTGATGAAACAAAAATAGAATTGTTTGGCCATAATGACCAACGTTATGTTTGGAGGAAAAAGGGGGAGGATTGCAAGCTGAAAAACACCAACCGTGAAGCACGGGGGTGGCAGCATCATGTTGTGGGAGTGCTTTGCTGCAGGAGGGACTGGTGTACTTCACAAAATAGATGGCATCATGTGGAAGGAAAATTATGTGGATATATTGAAGCAACATCTCAAGACATCAGTCAGGAAGTTAAAGCTTGGTCGCAAAATGGGTCTTACAAATGGACAATGACCCCAAGCACACTTCCAAAGTTGTGGCAAAATGGCTTAAGGACAACAAAGTCAAGGTATTGGAGTGGCCATCACAAAGCCCTGACCTCAATCCTATAGAAAATGTTTGGGCAGAACTGAAAAAGGGTGTGGTGAGTAAGGAGGCCTACAAACCTGACTGAGTTACACCAGCTCTGTCAGAAGGAATGGGCCAAAATTCACCTAACTTATTGTGGGAAGCTTGTGGAAGGCTACCCGAAACGTTTGACCTAAGTTAAACAATGTAAAAGCAATGCTACAAAATTCTAATTGAATGTATGTAAACTTCTGACCCACTGGGAATGTGATGAAAGAAATAAAAGCTGAAATAAATCATTCTCCCTAACTGACCTAAGACAGGGAAAGTTTACTCGGATTAAATGTCAGGAATTGTGAAAAAGTTTAAATGTATTTGGATAAGGTGTATGTAATCTTCCGACTTCAACTGTACCTGGTTAAATAAAAGGAAAACAGTATATTGGAGTGGGCTCCCACCCGGTTAAAGGGAAACCACTGAAAAACTATATTTTGTATTTTCTTCCGCATTAGTCCACTATTGATACAGTCCCAAAAAGTTTTGCAGTCAAATTTTCAAGATATTGAACTTTTAAAGTATTACCGGCCACATCATCATGATGATGCAAAATGCAACAAAATCAATATGATGACTCATACTCAACAGTCTTCATCTCAGTAACTCATATCTAATCTGTCAGAGCTACCTTCTGGAACATGAATGTTCCACCTAGGCTGCGTCTGAAATTCACTTCATAGTGCACTACTGTTAAAACAAGGGCCCATAGGGCTCGGGTCAAAAGTAGTACGCTATATAGGGAACAGGGTGCCATTTGGGACACAGACGAGAGAACACACTTGATGGCTGTACTGTTTTTATGGCTGTTCTTCTTTTTGATAAACCAATAACCTTAAAGTGTACCAGGGGAAGGGATGGTGAGAGAATGAAAGAGAAATTAAGATTAAATTCCTCTATGTTGACCGAGAGTGGTACCTTATCTTGAAATCCTCGTCTCGTTCCAATGTCAATATCCCGGTTGGGACGTGATAATAAAAGACTAATATGTGAGGATTTGGTGTAGTCGACCTACCAGTCATATCTTACATTGCTGACCAGATACTCTCGGAGTAGTGCACTATGTTGTCATGATGTGGTAGGTTTTGGTGTTAAGGCTGATTCGACTAAACCTTAGTTTTCGTAGTTTAAAGAGTTTACCATTATCTTTATCTAACCATGTCAATTAAGGTAATTGAGAACACATTCTCTTTTACAATAACGACCTAATCGGGTATGTTAGTACTGGGCTGGAACAAAACCATGCTCCCCAAGTGGATATCCAGGACCAGAACCCGGATTAAAGAACAGTAGTTTAAAGTGTATCTACTCACTCTCACAGACAGTGCTGACTGGGGTCCATGTCTGGTCTGTCCTACAGGTGATGGTGGCGGTGCCCTTGGCCTGGTGACCCATGGGACAGGCGGGCGGTAACGACTGGCCCACGTAGAACAGCTGTTTAGAAGTGTTCACAGCCCCACCGCTCACCTTCCATCCCGGGGGAGGGGGACACGGCTTGGCTGCATGGGGAGACCCAGAGTATAGTAGTATTGGAATACACTATAGACAGGTTTGACAAGTGTCTGTGTGGGTAAAATGTTTGTGAGAAGAATCCCAGTTGGAGACAACTCATGCTTATGCATAGAGTATAATGGCGGATTACAAACAGGTTTGGCATAAGCCCAGGTGCTACATAGGAATGTCATAACAATGTGTGTAAATGTTTGTGAGACAATGCAAGCTGTGTGCTCAGTGCTCTTAATGATATTATTATCAGGTCGTTAGCTACTGACGAAGTCAGTTTTGAAACAGCATGTGAAAGAGTGATGATATTGCACAGTATCCCAATCGACTGTGCCGACCCTCCCCTACCTCTGTGGTCTGTGTAAACTGAAGAATGTGAGGTGTAGAAACACAACCTGTATCTCTGGTTGGTTTCAAACAGCGTGTAAATTGGGAAACAATTATACAACGGGGTATGTCTAATCCTGAATGCTGATTGGTTAAAACCGCATTCCAGCCAGTGTCTATTCCACAAGTTACCACCGGCTAAATCTACAATGTTAAAATGCCTATTTACTCTGTTCCAGATTGTAAACAAATACAAAGAACGGACCCTGAGATAAATTAATAAAATAAAACTAGCAACATGGATTGGCTCCTTTATTTTGTCTATAAATTAGGGCCAGGAGGTATCCCTGACCATGTGACCTGTCCCAGAAAAACTCCTGTAACACATTTGTGTTAGTTGTGATGTTGTAGTGATGTTGGTTTGTCTCAAAGTCTTACGTTGACAGAAGGGGAAGGTGGAGCTCCATGTCCCGTCTCCCATACACACCACCAGAGTATCCCCCTTTAGGGTGTAGCCTTTATCACACTGAAACGCAACAGCACGCCCGGTGGTCAGGTTCTCTTCCTGCACCCTGCCATTCAACAGCTCCTTGGGGATGTCACAACCCTGGCCAACTGATAGGAGAGGGAGAAAGAGAGGTAGAGGAATGGAAAGAGAGAAAGGGAGAGATATTGAGAGCAAATTGATTATGATTCTTTTCCATTGTCTATTTCAAATGCTCGAGTAGATTACAAGTTGCCCGTCTTAAATGCATTAGAGGACAATATGATAAACCTGGAATAACGAGCCATCCACACCTTTACATGTTGGTGCAGGCAGGCTCCATGTTCCATTGGCCAGACATGTGAGGTTCTGTGGGCCAACCAGATGTAAGCCAGGGTTGCACACGTAGCTGACGTTGCCCTGGTACGCTTCGTCCAATGTTTGTACCTCTGCATTCTCCACAGAGGGAGGTGGGCCACATGATACAGCTGAGGACACAGAACATTTGGATGTGGAAAACAGTAATCATTTCTGCTAAATTGGTGCATTTAAACGTATTCAATCACGCACGTTCTTACTGTATGGAAATTGACACGAAGGAACAATTCCATTCTGTATCAAAACTCACATATGCGTGCACACACACACACACACACACACACACACACACACACACACACACACACACACACACACACACACACACACACACACACACACACACACACACACACACACACACACACACACACACACACACACACACACACACACACACACACACACTTACTGACACACGTAGGCTGAGCCCCACTCCATGTTCTGTCTCCTTGACAGGTCTGTACAGAGTCTCCCTGTAATAGAGTGAGTAGCTGTATTACAGACACTGTGTATCTATACAAAAATAGACACACTGGGAATTGTGAATCTATCTGCTAACACAGACTCACAAAGCTCTCTCTGCTTCCATTATGACTCAGCATACACTTTCATTAACAGTTTTGGGGAAATGATGTCATGTGATTTCCAGTAATAGGTCATGTTTCATGGTTCCCCCTGTCACCAGAGGATGGCAGAGACGTCCCAGAGACATTAACGTCACTCGGGTGTGTCCTATTCACTCATTATGATTTCGCTGTTAAAAGAGGTGTGTTTGCTGTTGTCCTTTGCTGAAGCTTTGAATTGTGTGGCATGTGCGCTTGTCACCTGAGTGAGTTTTCAAGACATAGTGTTTGTTGTTTTCCCAGTGTTACGGCGATTCTTCCGTTATCGTTTCTCAGTGAAGTATTATGTTTATCCTTAACCACTGCTTCCTCGTCTGGTCTCTTCTCTGCACCTGGGTCAAACCTCACCACGTCACAAAATGTGACTAGGTAATGCACATAATGTGTTTGGCTGTCTCTCAGGTTTCACCCAAAGTAAGAGTGATAGTGACATTTATTTGATTTTTCACTATAGCAATCTCAAATCTACCATGATGCATTGCACTCTATTGTCTATCAAAATATAATCATAATTCATATTATTATAACTTTGATTCAATGTAATTCCACCCTCAAGGCCAGAGGATTTAAAAACTCCAATAGGCAATATTTATTGTCGAATCATGGCTCGTATTGTAATCATACAATCATTTTATCCCAAATTGAAGCAAAATATTCTCTGTTTTGTAATAATGCTCTATAATATTGTAATAATACTGCAATAATATAATATCGTGATGGTATAATATTGTGGCAGACATTACCTTCATCTCAAACCCAGGCAGGCAGGTGTACAAGACAATGTCTCCGTAGCTGTAACTGTCCCCCTCAGTGATGCCATGTGGAAGAAGAGGAGGTTTCTCACAAACTACCAGACCACAGGAGACAGAGGACAGGCCTGGAGACCAGCTACCACCTAGCTACAGTACAACATAAAGAAAGAGTCATGAAATTAATTCCTATTCAGTAAACATTCAGCTAAATCACATGAAATGAATGATGTGAATAACCCAGTAGTCAAAATAAAAGGTGATAAAATCGACCAGAGGTAAAGTTCTGACTAGGTTCTGTCTGTTAATTTTCAGTGTTCTGATGATGGCCTTTTGGACCAAAACATCAATGCAATTGATGAAAAAAAAAAAAATGTCACCACAATTTTTTTGTTGACACAGTAGCAGTCTCACTTGGCACTCTGCCAGGTCTGGTCCCTGCAGGATGAACCCCGTTGGGCAGGAGAGGGTGACTACCCCCCCAACCTGGGTGAGGTCCTCCCCCGTGACCATGACGTGGGTGGGGAGGTTGGCAGGGAGCGGGCACGGAGCGGGGCGGCACCTGATGCTTTGTTTAGACCAGGTGCCCTCAGACTGACAGCTCAGAGAGTCAGACTGGCTGGACAGCTCATACCCCTCATCACACCTAGAGAGAGGGGGGTGAGAGGGATATTAAATACCATACTATCTACTTGAATAGTGGTACTGATCTAACACAGATTGGACAAATAAGATACAGAAGTTCACATTCACCTGTATTGTATCTGGCTCCCAAAAGTGAATGTCTCTCCCACCACCTGAGCATGGGACACAGGAGTTGGAGGTCCACAAGAGACGGGCTCACAGCTGATCCTCACCTCCCCCCACCTGCCTTCCCTACCACAGGTAACATGGGGGTAGGACCCCTTCATCTGGTAACCTGGTCTGCACCTGTAGGTGACAGTGTCAGCTGCAGTGGCGCCGCCGCCCTGCTGGACAGCGTGCGGTATTGTAGGCGGAGCGGCCACGCACCTCCCCCGGCCACACACAGGAACACCTGGGCTCCACAACCCGCCCTTCTCACATGTTGCCGTTGATGGCCCCAGAATCTTGTAGCCCTCATCACATTGGAAGGAGATCCGGTCACCGCAGGCGTGGTCGCGCCCCAGCACCACCCCGTATTTTAACATTGGAGGGGTGCAGAGGCAGGGGAGGCACTCTGGTACCGTCCCAACCCAGTGGCCCTGGGCAGAACAGCGGAGGACAGGGTCTCCGACAACCTCGTACCCGTCGAAACACACGTACTCTACGACATCATCGTAGTTGAAGCTGGAGCCGTTGAGGAACCCGTGACTGATGTCCTGCGGCGGGTCACAGGCAATGATGTCACAGCGAGGGGCAGGGCCTTCCCCCCAGAGTCCATCCCCGCGACACACCCGTGTGGGGTTGCCGCCGCTGAGGCTGTACCCCTCCTCGCACTTGTACCACACCTCATGACCGTAGCCAAAGTCCGAACCCAATACTTGACCATTTTGGATGGATGTTGGTCTGCCACAGTTTGCTGGGCGGCATTCAGGTGACCCTTGACTCCATGTACCATCGGCCTGACACACACTAACAGAGGGGCCTTGTAGGAGCAGTCCAGCCCTACAGCTCAGCTCAACCTGTTTGCTAAACGTATATTCCTTCCCCTTCACAGTGACATCACTAGGGACGACTGGAGAGCCACATAAGATAGGCTCACACCACGGCTTCTCACCATCCCACCTAGCGTCTGCCTGACAGGTCCTGGTGTCACCGCCCTTCAGATTGAACCCGGAATTACACTCGTAGTGCAACACCCCCAGATACAGGAAGGAATCCACGTGGTTCAAGCCGTTATCAATGTTGCCCGGGTCATCGCAGCTTATAGGTCGGCAGACAGGCGGTACATCGCTCCACTGTCGCCCCGCCACACACTGTCTGACTGACTCTCCCTCTAACTCGTATCCCTGCTCACAGCTGTACTTCACCAGGCTGCCCAGGGTTGTGTCTGTGATGTTCACAGAACCGTGGTCCGGGCTTGACGGCTCCTCACACTCTGCAGGGACACACATCGGAGCCGTCCCATTCCATCCACCATCCTCCAGGCACACCAAGGCCGTAGGGGCTGTAAGTTCGTAGCCCTTGTGGCAGCGGTACACTATCACAGTCCCATGCAGGAAGCGCATATCCATGAGTGAAAATGCCACTGTAGCACCACCTATAGGCTTGGAGGTTATAGCTGCGTCCCTGCCGGCTAGCTCTGCGTTCGGATCCAAGAGTCTCAAATAGTCGCCGAAGTCGATATGAGGAGGCAGGCCGCAGTCAGAGGGAACACAGACTGGGACAGAACTAGACCAACCAAACTCCTCGCAGGTTAGGTGGTTCTGGCCAACCAATTGGAAGCCGGGGAAACAACTGTAGAAGATGGTGACGCCGAATTTGTGGTCAAGTCCCTCCACGAAGCCGTTGTCTATGGGGTTGGGTGGGGCGCAGTAGATCTGGACACACACAGGTGTTTCTTGATCCCACTGCCCGTTTGCCAAACACTTCAATGTCTTGGGGCCTTGGAGACGGTAACCACGGTGACAGGAGTAGGTGACAGCGTGGCTGAACTGCAGTTTGGTATACGCAACCTTCCCGTTGGGTATCTCTTTGGGGACGGAGCACTCGATTGGTCGACAAGAAGGCACGCCTCCAATCCATATCCCACTTTCACCACAGAGTACTGTAGCGTTGCCTATTAAAGTATAACCAGGTTTACAGCTGTAGAGGGCCGTGCTGAGATACATCAGTCCCTGAACGTCCACTATACCGTTAGCTATCTCTACAGGTTGGGGACACTCTACTGGTATACACTCTGGGACAGGGCTGCTCCAGTGTCCATCCGCCTGGCAGGTCACAGACCCCTCCTTCCTCAGAGTAAACCCGTCCATGCAGGAGTAGCTCACCACCGAGCTGAAATAGGACGGGGCCGATAGTGGTGCTGACGATGGGTCGCCAAAGGCCACCTCGGGCGGCGGGCCGCAGAACACCTGCTTGCAGACGGGGAAGGTGTCATTCCACTCCTGGGCGGGGGTGCAGTGGAGGGTCTGGGCACCGTGGAGAACATACCCGTCCTCGCAGGACAGTTCCACAGTTCCGGAGTCAGAGTCTAGACTACGTAGAACCAGGTGGTTCTCCTCTAGCGGCGGCTCTGGACACTGGACCGGGGAGCAGTGCGGACGCCTCGATTTGTCCCACTTGCCGTACTTCAGACACGTCCACACGGCGTCGCCAGCGATCTCGTAGCCCTCGTCACAGACGTATTCGACCTTGCGGCCCACCACAAAGACAGAGCCTCGGTATTGGCCATGCAGGATGCTGGGCGGGGGGTCGCAGGTCAGGAGGTGGCAGACGGGCGAGTCGCCGTTAGACCACTGACGGTTGGCCTGGCATAGTCGCACCGGACGGCCCGTCAGCCGGTAGCCGGCGTTGCATGCGTATGTCACCTTGCTGTTGAAGAAGAAACGGCCTTTGTTCTGTAGGGTGAAACACATGAGAAGATGTTTTATTGTACAGCGAGGACACTGTGTTTTGACTGAGATTACGCAAGATCTCTTGCCAGAAGAAATGAGAAGGATCTTTCTCTATGATCGAATTAGATGACCAAGAAGAGGAACGAGTGGAAACAAAGTGGAAACTCTGAAATTGATCTTTTAGTTGTTTTTACTCAATTAATGGACTTACAAAATGTATAATGTTTTTGTTTGCAATGATTACAGTTAATGTTTCTCCACACCTTTCTAGATTGAGCCTTGACATGAATTTGAGAGGAGGAACAACGTACCTGGATGAATCCATTTTTGAGGGGCGGGGGGAAGGGGCAAGAGACAGGCTGACAGACAGGTAGGACCCCTCCCCACTCTCCATTGGCCTTACATGTCCTCCTCTTCTCCCCTCGGATCAGGAAACCCTTATCACAACTGTACGCCACCATTGCTCCAAAACTATAGTTGGTTCCACTCACATACCCCCTCTCGATGCCAGATGGTTTGGAGCACCGCACCGGCACGCAACCCACATCGTACGGCGAGGGCATCCATTTCCCTCCAATCATGCATTTCAGCGTGGCGGTTGCGTTGAGGACGAAACCCTCTTCACATTTGTAGCTGACCTCTGTGTTGCTGGCATACTTGGGTTTATTGGCGGAGTCCAAGATGGCGTGGGGCAGGTCAGTCGGGCGCTGGCAGAAATTGGCAATGCAGTGAGGGTCCTCCTGGCCTTCGGGCGGTGCCCACACTCCCTGGGCGTTGCAGACCACCTTGAAATCAAATCAAATCTTTATTTAATTGCATAACAAAAAGAACAACAAAATGAACGAGGTCCAAACAAATGAGAGGGAAATAAAAGAGATGAATAACCTTAGAATTGTTGCCAGCGGTGTAGCCGTCTGTGCAGAAGTAGTTGGCCGTGTCGCCAAAGAGCTGGTGGCCGGCATGGGCAATGGCGTGGTCTATGGAAGGGGGAGGGCCACAGGATCGGGGGACACACTGAGCGGAGGTAGGACTCCATTGGCCAGTTGACAGGCACTCTCTGGTCTCTGGTCCAATCAGAGTGTATCTGTGGAGACAGAGACAATCAAATATGGATCAGGACAGGAAGTAATAAATCCAACAAAAAATGAAAAGTAAAGATACAAAATGGTATAGCACTACTACCTGTACAACTACATACTGTAACATCTACTTGAACTGTAACTCGCCCTTGGCTCGAATTGCTGGCGCATAGAGCCTGGTAACACTGTGCAACAAAGTGCGACTTGAAAAGGGTGTGGTTAAAATTGAGTCGGGAGAGGGAGCGAGCATGCCACAATTTTTTGGGAAGCCCAATAAATTCTGAGTTCGGGCATATAAAGTTTATATGTGAAAACGATTTCTAAGATGCAATGTACGAGGGAGGGCTATGCTAATAGCCTGAGAGATCAGCCAATTAAAATCAGCGGTTGTTTCGTCCGCTCCTGCCATAGACTTCCACTCAAGTCCCGCTCTGAGGCGCTGTGAAACCAGACGGTTCAACAGGGACGAGATTACTTGAACTGTGACTTTAATGGTGATGATGCTAACACTGAGGTAGTCATGTTCAGCCAGGTCTTACAACACTTGAGAAGTGTTGCCTGGAATATACAAGGCCTCAATTAAGTCAACATACTAACTTGTATCCTAATGGAATATGGTTGACTGTACATTATTTACCCTTCTTTGCAGACGTAGTGCACCTTGTTGCCCAGGGCGTGGTCATCCCCAATAGTCTCGGCGTCTCGGAGGGCAGGAGGGTCTCCACAGTGGATGCTGGCACACAAAGGAGCAGGGCTGCTCCACTCTCCTGACGCCTCACACACCACCTCCTCAGAGCCCTGCAGTCTTAACACATTTTACACAATATATCTATACTCATACACACACACAATCTGTCACACTCGCAACACTTTCAAGCATTATGCGCAGCAACAGTAGTCAGTTGCTTTCTGTCACATATTTACTAGCTACCACTTTCAAACTCATTACATCGAGGGAGGATAGAATGTCTTATTCTTTTCAATGGATAAGGATCTTATCTTTTTATGACACCTTCATGAACCTTTATAAGACCCATAATACCAGGAACTGCTGATCTAGGATCAGTTTCACCTTTTATATTATGATGAATAAGATTATGTGGACAGTTGGAGACCTGATCCTAGATCAGCACTCCCACTCGGAGACGCTATCACTCATGGCACAAAGAGATAATCAGATGTTCAATTTATTCCTGTCTAGAAAAGTTGTAAGAATTGTATTATATATATTTTTTATTGTGAGGTCTTAATGCAAAAAGCTTTACGAGGAGATATTATCTTTTTAAAAGATAAGACCAGAAATGATAACCCAGGACAGACTTCATCCTTACCTGTATCCCTCTGCACAGGTGTAGAGCACTGTGGACAGGTAAGTTGTCCCTTTGAGGGTGACATCTGAATTGTCTACGTGTGGAGGGTCCCCACAGGTGACTCGTTGACAGGCAGGGGGCGCTCTGCTCCACTTCAGACTGCCCTGACACTGCATATCATAGGGGTCACCGGGGACGAACCCCGTAACACAGCTGAAGTGGACCAGAGGGAAATAAATACATTCATAATGGGAGAATACAGGAGACATGGCAATGTCAATAGAGGTTTATTTCAGCAACTATCTATCAGCCTAATGCTCATGGAAATGTGTTTGGTTGTTGATATCTTTACAGTAAGTAACACATACAGTATCTTAATGGGAGAGAGAGAATAGAGAACAGAATATATTACTGCAGCATCATCTCAACAGCACGTCCGTATTGTTGTTTCAGCTAAACGGTCACCTTCGTCAGTATGACACTTGTTGTAAATGGCTGACGGTGGTACCTGAAAGTCACCTTGCTTCCAAACGTGAAGTTGGTCCCCATCATCACAGCGTTCTCTGGGACAGAGGGCCGTCCACAGGAGAGGGCTGGGGAACAAGACAAGACCGCGGGGGCTGATCAGTTCTAGGAATAGTCCATTTACAAAAATAAACTGCTTTTATGGAAATTCTTCGGTAAATAATGTTTCATCATGTTATGTTGTTCTATAGTATAATGTCCTATTAGGTTATGAAACTTTGAACCAAGACTTCAGTTCACCTGCCAGTATCCTCATTTTTCAATGGGGTCTAAGAAACGGTTGATTACTTTTTGACAAACAACTTATATACAGTATGTCATATTTCCCACCTGTTGGAATCAGAGGACACACAGGTACAGTATAACATCCTGGTACTGAAACCCTGGTTCTCTGTATAATATCCATGGTACCCAGTGCCTATGTGGTGTGACCAGGCAGGCCAGACCAGACTTGTCCTATACCGACCTGGTTCCCCTGGCTTTCACAAGACTATGTGACCCAGAGACAGTGTGAGTTAGGGTTAGGCCCAGAGACAGTGTGAGTTAGGGTTAGGCCCAGAGACAGTGTGAGTTAGGGTTAGGCCCAGAGACAGTGTGAGTTAGGGTTAGGCCCAGAGACAGTGTGAGTTAGGGTTAGGCCCAGAGACAGTGTGAGTTAGGGTTAGGCCCAGAAACAGTGTGAGTTAGGGTTAGGCCCAGAGACAGTGTGAGTTAGGGTTAGGCCCAGAAACAGTGTGAGTTAGGGTTAGGCCCAGAGACAGTGTGAGTTAGGGTTAGGCCCAGAAACAGTGTGGATTAGGGTTAGGCCCAGAAACAGTGTGGATTAGGGTTAGATCCAGTGGCCCAGTTCAGAGGCAGATCTGAGATGAACAAAGGATCGATGGGCATAATCAGGATAATTGTGTTATTTATAATGTTGTTGACTAAGTACCTCATTGAATGCAGTGGCTGTACCTTCTGGATATAAGGGTAGTGTTAGATTACTCAAATGGAAATGGACTGTCATGAAACTGGGTATTTCTGGATACATTATCATATTGTACATAATGTTGTATTGAGACAAGGTAGGGTTGGGACAGAAGATAACCCTACCAAGTCCATATTATGGCAAGAACAGCTCAAAGAGAAAAGCAAAGAGAAACAACAGTCCATCATTACATCAGTTAGTCCAGAAAATGTCATAACTTTGACCCAGAGTTACCTCTGCCACAGAGGATAAGTTCATTAGAGTTACCAGCCTCAGAAATTGCAGCCCAAATAAATGCTTCATAGAGTTCCAAGTAACAGACACATCTCAACATCAACTGTTCAGAGGAGCCTGCATGAATCATGCCTTCATGGTTGAATTGCTGCAAAGAAACCACTACTAAAGGACACCAATAAGAAGAAGAGACTTGCTTGGGCCAAGAAACATGCGCAATGCACATTAGACCCTTGAAATCTGTCCTTTGGTCTGATGAGTCCAAATTTTACATTTTTGGTTTCAACCAAAAAGAGATGCAGAGTAGGTGAATCGGTGATCACTACATGTGTGGTTCCCACGTGAAGCATAGAGGAGGAGCGGTGATGGTGTGGGTGTGCTTTGCTGGTAACACTGTCTGTGATTTATTTAGAATTCAAGGCACACTTAACCAGTATGGCTAACACAACATTCTTCAGCGATACGCCAACACACTTGGTTTGCGCTTAGTGGGACTATCCTTTGTTTTTCAACAGGACAATGACCCAGCACACCTCCAGACTGTGTAAGGGCTATTTGACCAATAAGTAGAGTGATGGAGTGCTGCATCAGATGACCTGGCCTCCACAATCACCCGACCTCAACCCTATTGAGATGGTTTGTGAAGGAAAAACAGCCAACAAGTGCTCAGCATATGTGGGAACATATGTGGGAAATCATTCCGGGTCAAGCTGGTTGAGAGAATGCCAAGAGAATTTAAAATATAACATATATTTTGATTTGTTTAACACTTATTTGGTTACTACATGATTCCATATGTGTTATTTCATAGTTTTGATGTCTTCACCATTATTGTACAATGTAGAAAATAGTTTTAAAAAATACAGAAAAATACAGAAAAATCCTTGAATGAGCAGGTGTGTCCAAACTGTTGACTTTTATTGTATGTTGATGTTTTCTGTACCTCTACAATATGGGAAAACACCATTCCAGCTTCCTGTCTCCATGCATTGGACATGCGATGAGCCAATCAGTTCGTAACCCTCCTTGCAGCTGAACACAACCTCACTTCCCATCAAGAAGTTACTGCCGTCCCGGTAACCGAACTCTGGTGCCCCCGGGTTCTCACACTTTACTGGCTCTAGGTTGATAACATAAATACAGAGAAAAAAAACTACAAAGGTTTGGTACTGTAGCTACATACTGCACCTTGAAGCGCCAAAAGATATGAATGAATTCAAAAATGTTGGTAAACTCTAGTTGTTTGATGATAAGGTATGAGAGGCATTGCTATACATTGATAAAGGGTTTTGTAGCTTGTGGTATAACTAAGAAGTGTCATTGCTGAGGCCCTGAGATTTTCCTGACCACAGGACCTGACCGGGGAAAACTTTGGGCTCAGGTGGTATGGTCCGGGCCTGCAGTATGCTACAGTACGTGTGTGTGTTTGTGTGTGTGTTACCTGTGCAGTTCTTCCCGTCTCCGGTGTAGGGGTGGATACAGGTGCAGGTATAAGAGCCGTCTGTGTTCTGACAGCTGGCGTGTTCATCGCAGTCTGAGCCCAAAGCACACTCATCCACATCTGTATGTACACATACCATCATTACACACTGCAGTGGTTGAAAACATGTATTTATTGACATACACTAAATACGGTAGTTAAACAAAACATTAGGAACATCTTTCCATGACATACACTACTATTACAAAGTTTGGGGTCACTTAGAAATGTCCTTGTTTTTGAAAGAAAAGCACATTTTTTGTCCATTAAAATAACATCAAATTGATCAGAAATACAGTGTAGACATGGTTAATGACTATTGTAGCTGGGAATGGCAGATTTATTAAAATACATTTTAACATCTACAAGTACATTAGAGCGCCTAGCTGGAGAAACAGACGCCTCACAAGTCCTCAACTGGCAGCTTCATTAAATAGTACCCGCAAAACACCAGTCTCAAAGTCAAAAGTGAAGAGGCTCTTCAGAGATGCTGCCCTTCTAGGCAGAGTTCCTCCGTCCAGTGTCTGTGTTCTTTTGCCCATCTTAATCCTTTATTCTTATTGGCCAGTCTGAGATATGGCTTTTTCTTTGCAACTCTGCCTAGAAGGCCAGCATCCTGGAGGCGCCTCTTCACTGTTGACGCTGAGACTGGTGTTTTGCGGGTACTATTTAATGAAGCTGCCAGTTGATGACTTGTGAGGCATCTTTTTCTAACACTAGACACTCTAATGTACTTGTCCTCTTGCTTAGTTGTGCACCGGGGCCTCCCACTCCTCTTTCTATTCTGGATAGAGCCAGTTTGCGTTGTTCTGTGAAGGGAGTAGTACACAGAGTTGTACGAGATCTTCAGTTTTTTAGCAATTTCTCACATGGAATAGCCTTCATTTCTCAGAACAAGAATAGACTGATGAGTTTCAGAAGAAAGTTATGTATTTCTAGCCATTTTGAGCCTGTAATCCGACCCACAAATGCTGATGCTCCAGATACTCAACAAGTCTAAAAAGGTCAGTTTTATTGCTTCTTTAATCAGTACAACAGTTTTCAGCTGTGCTAACATAATTGCAAAAGGGTTTTCTAATGATAAATTGGCATTTTAAAATGATACACTTGGATTAGCTAACACAACATGCCATTGGAACACAGGAGTGATGGATGCTAATAATTGGCCTCTACACCTATGTAGATATTCCATTAAAATCTGCTGTTTCCAGCTACAATAGTCATTTACAACATTAGTAATGACTACACTGTATTTCTGATTAATTTGATGTTATTTTAATGGACAAAACATTTGCTTTTTTTTCAAAAACAAGGACATTTTTAAGGGACCCCAAACTTTTGAACGGTAGTGTACACTGACCAGGTGAATCCAGGCTATGAACCCTTATAGAGGTCACTTGTTATATCCACTTCAATCAGTGTAGATGAAGGGGTCGAACACAGGTTAAAGAATCATTCTTAAGCCTTGAGACAACTGAGACATGGAGGGTGAATGGGCAAGACAAAAGATTTCAGTGCCTATGAACGGGGTATGGTAGTAGGTGCCACGTGCAACGGTTTGAGTACGTCAAGAACTGTAACGCTGCTGGGTTTTTCACACTCAACAGTTTCCTGTGTGTATCAAGAATGGTCCACCACCCAAAAAGACAGCCAGTCAACTTGACACAACCGTGGGAAGCGTTGGAGTCAACACAGGTCAGCATCCCTATGGAACTCTTTCGACACCTTGTGGAGTCCAGGCTCCGACAAATTGAGGCTAACGAATTGAGACAGTTCATCATGCATATTCATCCAGTGTCTGAGTTTCAGTCTTACCCAGGCAGGCTGGTGGGTTTCCTCCCCACTTCCCACTGTTGGTACAGAGAACCTTGGCATCCCCCAGCAGGTAGAAGCCAGGGTTACACTGGTACACCACAGTGCTGCCTGCGTGGTGGTCGGAACCCTGGAATAGACCATGCTCCAGGGGCCGAGGGGGACCACACGTCACTCCTATGCAGGTAAACAGGTAAATATACACAGGTTAGGTTTTGTGAATGTGTTCAATGGCTATGTATCTACTATGGTTACTATGGTAACGAAGATGGTAGGTATTAACCCATATGTCACTCCTATAGATAGACAGTACACAGGTCATGATTTTATGATTTTTATTAGGATCCCCATTAGCCGACACCAATGGCGACAGCTAGTCTTCCTGGGGTCCGACACATAACGAGAAAGACATTACAGACAAAAAGACTTTACAGTTTACATACATTTAAAACATGAACACAGACATTACAGACACATATATATCAAATAAAAACAACTACAACTAAAGACACACAAATGAACACAAATGAAAACATAAACAATAGAACTAAAGAATAATAATGTGTGTGTGTGTGTGTGTGTGTGTGTGTGTGTGTGTGTGTGTGTGTGTGTGTGTGTGTGTGTGTGTGTGTGTGTGTGTGTGTGTGTGTGTGTGTGTGTGTGTGTGTGTGTGTGTGTGTGTGTGTGTGTGTGTGTGTGCATCTATCAGTTACACATACATGTAAGAGGCATTGCGCCGTGAGGTGTTGCTTTATTTTTTATTTATTTTAAACAAGATTTTCTGTTCACTGGTGCTATATGAAATGGAAGGGAGTTCAATGCAATCATGGCTCTATATAATACTGTAAGCTTTCTTGAATTTGTTCTGGACCTGGGGACTGTGAAGAGACCCCTGGTGGCATGTCTGGTGGGGTAAGTATGTCTGTCAGAGCGATATGTAAGTTGATTATACAGACAATTTGGACATTTTAAACACGTTAATATTTCCCACCAACAACAAAAAAACAATTTATGCAGTCAATCTCTCTTCTACTTTGAGCTAAGAGAGACTGACATGCACACGGTTGACATTAGCCATCTGTGTACATTGAAGGGAAAGATGTGCTGTTCTGGGCCAGCTGCAGATTTTCTAGGTCTTTCTTTGCAACACTTTACTATATCACCGGGCAGTAGTCAAGAATAGATAAAAACTAAAGCCTGCAGGACTTGTTTGTTCGATTATGGTGTAAAGAAAGCTGAGCATCTCTTTATCACAAACAGACCTCTCCGCATCTTTACAATAATTGAATCAATATGCTTTGGCCATGATCATTTACTGTCTAAGGTGACACCAAGAATATTAATTTCCTCTACTTGCTCAACAGACACACCATTCTTTACCAGATTCAGCTGAAGTCTCGAACTTAGGGATTGATATGTGCCAAATACAATGCTCTTAGTTTTAGAGATGTTCAGGACTAGCTTATTACTGGCCACCCATTCCAAAACAGACTGCAACTCTTTGTTTAGGGTCTATGGACAGATACAGTATCTCTCAGCCCATGATATGGTAGAAGATGTAAAGCCACAACATATAATTTTTTTTTCCACTAACAGATTATGGTCAATAACATCAAAGGCTGCACTACAGTCTAACAATACAGCTCCCACAATCTTCTAATCATCCATTTCTTTTAGCCAATCATCAGTTATTTGTGTCACACAGTGCATGTTGAGTGCCCTTCTCTATAAGAATGCTGAAAGTCTGGTGTTACATTGTTCCAAGAAAAAAAGCATTGTATCTGGTCAAACACCATTTATTCCCCCAACGGTTTGCTAAGAGCCGGCAGCTGATTGGTCGGCTGTTAGAACCAGTAAAGGGTGCTTTACCATTCTTGGGTAGAGGCATGACTTTAGCTTCCCTCCAGGTCTGAGGACAAACAATTTTGCCGAGGCTCAGATTAAAGATATGACAAACAGGTGTGGCAACATAGTCTGCTTCCATCCTCAGTAGCTTCCTATCTCATTTGTCAACACCAGGTGGTTTCTCATTATCGATGGACAACAATAATTTGTCAGCCTCTTTGACACTAACTTTATAGAATTCAAAAATGACAATGTTTTTCTTTCATTATTGGGCATTTTATACATTAATATGATGGCTCACCGTTTGTTGTTTGGCGTTTCATGTCTGAGTTTGCCCACGTTGCCATTGAAATATTCATTTAAATAATTGCCAGATAGGCTCAATGGTTTTGGTGTGTGAATGCTTTCTGATGGTTATCCTCTACTACTGAGATCATGCTTATGTATTTAGCTGACTCAAATGCAAACTCTGCGTTCTAATGCTTCTGTCTCTGTGTGTGTATGCATGTGTGTGCTTGCCTGCGTAAGTGCATGTACGCACGCATGCGCGCGCGTGTGTCGAGGTGCATGGATGCATGTATGTGTGAATATATTGTTCGGGTCTGTGTATGTCTAACTAATGGTCCCTCACGTTCACAGCGGGGCAGGGCGTGACTCCACTCTCCCTTGTTCTGACACTGAAGCAGCGGCTCCCCCACCAGGTAGAAGCCGGGATCACAGAACAGCTGCGTCTGAGAGCCAGGGCTGACAGCTGGACTGGACGCACGCAGGTGAGGCACAGCATTCTCTAGCAGGGGGCAGTCTGACACACAAACAAACGCAATTGAGGAGGAGAACGGAGAGGGTTAACGTTTCCTCTAGACACGTGTTTATCCCCCTAATGGTTAAGGTTAGGACTTTGCCAGAGTAAGCTGATCCTAGATCTGTCCCTCACCAGCACAGAATATGCAGTCGGGGTTGGTCTTGACTCTCCCCACCACTCCATTGAGGAAGTCCGGCCACGCCAGGACGTTGCCTCTGATGTTGTTCCCCGGGCAGGTGTTGGCTAGTATTTTGATCTATGGACCCAAGAGAAATATGGAGGTGACTTTATGCGACAGGCTTGTTTTATATGTTACACAGACATTTCAAACATTTGCCACCCAGAGATGCTAGTTTATGTACTGTAGTTAGTTATGTAGCCTGGACAACAGTCTTCTTCTGCTTGAGACTATTTTGTGTGTCAAACACAGTTAGCGTGGCAATGAAAAACAAGTTGTTCTAAAGCAGAAACAGACTTCGTAACTAAGCTGGTCATTTAGATAGTGATATACTAGCTACAGTTCTAATATGTGAGTCTGTAGTTCAGGTTGTAGAGCAGTAGCTAGGACAGTTGGATTTGTGCGTCAGTGGGATTTACTTGCTGTGGGTCGAGAACCCGGTCCCAGATGTGGAGCTGGCTGAGGGACCCGACGAAGGACTCCACGGGGTTGAAGCCCTCGCCCCTCTGGTCCTGGTCCTGGCCCAGAACCAACGCCCCTCCACCTGGAGGGTAGAGGTCAAGGGTCAAAGGTTAACCACCTCTCTTGCTTTCTTCGGGTTCTGTGAAATGTGCCTTGGAAACCTAACCTCACTGCTATTATTTCATTAAGACCTGCAAAATAGCATCATTCTACTTTTTGATATGCTAAACTGTGCCCCACTTAGAAACTGTAAGCAGGCTACCAGGACATAAGGACACAATCAGCGGACACAAGATCAGGCGAAGGCACTACTGAAAATAGCACTACACCTGGGATGGTTAGCTGTGGTGCTATGATGATATATAGATTGACAATGAACTGCTACTTTATTTTAGCGCTACACTTGGGATGTAGGAAACGACATTATATGCATGGAACTATGACTACGGTGCACCATGACACTACGACACTAAGACCACAGCTATGAGCAGGCTGAGGATAACACTACACCTGGGATGGTGGTGCCCACTGACAGGCCTTTCCCTCCGTCCGAGGGGTTGCCATTGATATAGACCCTCCAGTCCCCGTCCCAGCTACGCCATGACACGCCGATGTGGTGCCACTGACCCGTGTTGACCGCCGGGCAGTCTGTGATCCGCTCCTTACCGTTGACGTACAGGACCCACCTGGGGAAAAGGGAGGGGGAGAGAGAGAGAGAGAGAGAGAGGTGGAGGCAGGTGGAGGCAGCAGAGAAAAGACAGAAAATAATGTTGTTTCGTATTGTGTTTTGTGAGGACCCCGAGAATAGTATAGCTGTGGCTAGTGTCTTGTGACAGCCGTACCATTTATGGGAAAGGGAGAGTTGTGTGTGTGTCTGTGTGGGTGTGTATGTGTCTGTGTGTGTGCGTGCGTGGCAGCACTGACCCGTTGTAGTCTATGAGCAGGAAGGCGTTGTCACTTCCCTCCACGGCGTAGGATATGGGCGTGCCGTAGTTGGTGGTGTCCGAAGACCTCATCCAGAAAGTACACGTGATCTCCGTCAGTGCCGGCATCATGCCGTCCATCATCACGTAACCATGGATACCTGACACCTCGAAGTCCAGGTTGAAGGATGGCGACATCTCTGAAGGAGAGAAAATGTTAAGGCCGGAAATGAAGATTATTACGAAAAAGGTTTTATAAGTAAATAAATAGAGCAGTTTCTGAGTCATTAAGGTTAGATGGAGAGAAAAATGGTGAGAGAGAGAGAAATGGTTGACTACGAAAATGGATTTTGAAGTTGATATTGATCCATTTACCGTTCTCCTTTCTGAAAACAGGAAAGCTCTCATTATGATAGCCCTGTGTGAAACTAAATAGTGGTTTCAAGAAGTGTACCTCTAAAATAGCACCCTGTTCCCTACATAGTACACTATGAAGACTAAAGAATAGGGTGCCATTTCTTTACTTCCATAAATGTTCTTCTTTGAGACTGTGGTAAAATCGCAATAAACACAAACTCCTCCTCCCTCTCTCTCTCTCTCTCTCTCTCTCTCTCTCTCTCTCTCTCTCTCTCTCTCTCTCTCCGTCTCTCTCCCTCTCTCTCTCTCTCTCTCTCTCCGTCTCTTTCCCTCTCTCCCTCTCTCTCTCTCTCTCTCTCTCTCTCTCTCTCTCTCTCTCTCTCTCTCTCTCTCTCTCTATGGCATCTATACCTGTCTCACACCTGGTTCCGTTGAACCCAGGAGGGCAGCGGCAGGTGTAGAAGCCCAGTCCGTCCACACATGTGGCCCCGTTGATACAGGGGTTAGCTTGACACTCATCCACATCTACCTGACACAGCCTGCCCCGGTAGCCCTCCACACACTGGCACCTGGACACAGAAAGAGACCGGTACGTCATATATATACCTGTGCAATGCGATATTTACCCAATTTCATCGTCATGTGTCATATTTGATTAAAACAATTCTGGATGCTGTTCCTTGCACGCTAGCCTTCACTCTCTTTCACTATTAAAAGCTCAACAAATTGTCTAGATTTAAATATTTGTTTATCCAAAAAAACATCAACATGCAGATGAGTATGTTGGTAGGTGAAGTAAGATATGGCAACTTGGTTGACAGCAGTCAGTCAGGGTTTTTATTACCTGAAGTTGTTGACGGCATCCCGACATGTCCCTCCGTTCTGACAGGGGGCGCTGTTACACTCGTCCACGTTGACCTCACAGCGGTCCCCAGAGTAGCCTGGGAGGCAGGTGCAGGAGTACCCCCCCTCCAGGTCGTCACACACACCCCCGTTCAGACACGGGCTGGACTGACACTCGTCTATCTCCAGCTCACAATGAGAACCTAGAAGATGATCATGTTGTTGGATTCAATTGCATTGTCGGCATTGAACATTTGCTGCATAAACTGTAGCTGGCTTTTCATTGATGTTGCAAACAAATGTGGTTTTGCCTTTGCTGTAGTTGCATGAAATGTGGCCGTTGATCATTCTGAATGAAGGTAACTGAAGTGCCCCAAGGGGTCTGGTAAAGAGGTAGAGGGATCCCACCTGTGAAGCCATCAGCACAGCTGCAGGTGTACTGGTTGACCTCGTCCACACACACTCCTTCATTCAAACAGGGGGAGGAGCTACACTCGTTCACCTCCGCCTCACACAGAGAACCTAGGACAGAGAAACGACATTAGCTAAAAGAAACGACAGTCCGTCATCAGGTCGTTTACAAATGACCAGCACTAAATGCCTAGGTGACAGTCTGCTCCTGCCTTAGCCAAGTCCTATGTCGTAGTCATGTTTGGCAAGGACTGATAGGACTGACGTTTCTACAGAAAACAGACGGGTACCCAGGCTACTAAATGTCGAGGAGAGACAAGAGAATTAAAAGGGAATGAAGTGGAAGGGAGTGGAAACTGGGTACCAGACATTCATGATGTTCCCATACCTACAAATCCTGGTCTGCACTGGCAGAGGAAGTCTCCCATGCCGTCCTTACACAGACCCCCATTCTGACACGGTGCCGAGTCACACTCGTCTATGTCACTCTCACACTTCGCCCCTGCAGGTAGAAATTCATTTTCACAGCCTTATGACGAGACAACTGGCATTTTGGCCCTAACTTTGTATTGCTCTGACGAACGTTGTTTTGACCGAAAGCGTACACACGACTAGAAGTTTGCATAGAGGACGAATGCATCCATGGGTATAGTTTACCTGTGAAACCAGGTAGACAGGTGCAGATGTAACCCGCCCCCACCTCCTCACACGTCCCCCTGTTCTGACACGGGTTCAAGAAACACTCATGGAAGACCTGGGAAGAGGAACAGTAATGTGGTTAGGAGTCATGTTTATGAATATGGAGTGTGAGAATTTCAGGACTAGGAGAGAAATGTATTCGTACACTCCATAGTCAATAACCATGACCCGACCTGGGTTCAAATACTTGAAGAAACATATGAAATACTTTGAGCATTTGCTTGAGTCTGCCTGGAGTGCAACAGGTGGGTGGGGTTTTCAGTTTAGGGTCCTTTCCGTTGGTTTATTAAGGCAAGCTCAAAGGCTGCCACTGCATTTTGACCAATCTGATCAGATCTCTTGCCAATGATTGGGCAGAAAGATCCGATTTGGGCTGCCTGTGTAAACGCAGCCAAACAGGCACAGAAAGTATTTCAAATATTTGAAACTCAGGTCAGATCATAACTCATAACCATAGTGCAGTCAAGTCAACCTATCTGCTGTAAACCCCTTAAGGAGTCTCTTGAGGACATGGGTCAGTCAGTCTCACCTGGCTACTAGCCTGATAGCCCTGTGAAACCACCACCTCTGGGGCTGATGTCACACTCTCCTCCTTAGGCAGGAAACTAGAGCCAAAACCTGATGGAGAGATGGAGGGAGAGAGGGAGGGAGAGGGAGTGAGAGGGGAGAAAGAAGAGGGGGAGGGAGGGAAGGAGGGATGAAGGGGGAAAAGGAAGGGAGGAAGGAAAGGAGTAAGGGGAGAGAGAGAGAGAGAAAGAAAGAAAGAAAGAAAAGTGAAAGAGAGAGAGAGAGAGAAAAAAAAGATAGAGAATCAGAGAAGAAAGGAGAGAGAGAGTTTCCACTCGCCACCAAACTGGCAGACACTAACAAAGCTCATTTAGTCTGGTTGGCCACATCTACCAGCCACCGTTTGTTCGCACCCTTAAGGCTTTTAATTCCTCGGTTATTTCCATTCAGTAGTCACATGACGAAATCATTTCCATTCTTTCCTGATCCTTTTTGCAAACCCTTTTCCATTCAGTGGCTCAGTCTCAAACAATGATGTATGTCTATGGTCTTAAATTATACCCTGGTACCCATCCAGTGTCATTTTGACCAAAGCCATGTGTCAGTAGTCCTATGGGGGAACACTATAGGGAAACAGGGTGTCATGAAGTACACTATAGTTCAGTTCATACTTTATTGGAAATTATTTGGCTGCATATATAAGAAACAGGGTGTGATTTAGTGCACTACATAGGGAATAGTGTGTCATTTTGTGCACTACATAAGGAATAGTGTGTGATTTTGTGCACAACATAGGGAATAGTGTGTGATTTTGTGCACTATATGGGGAATATTGTGGGATTTGAGACTTAGGCAGTGTAGTGTAACAGTAACTCACTGGAGCAGTGCTGTATGGCGGTGGCCCCGGTGACTGTTGTGGTGCCGTAGAATGGGCAGGAGAGGCAATAGGAGCGGCCGTGGTCTGGCTGGTAGTAGTCTCTGGGACAGGGGTAGCAGGGGACCAGCCCTGTGCGAGAGAAATGACCTGCCAAACATGGAACTGGAAGAGGAGAGGGAGGGAGGGAGGGAGGGAGGGAGGGAGGGAGGGAGGGATGGAGGGAGGGAGGGAGGGAGGGAGGGATGGAGGGAGGGAGGGCTAGTGTCACTAATGAAAGTATGGAAGTAAGCACAGTAATCACATTTTTATGCTCGGTCGGTGAGTTCAGTCTGAATGTAAATGCAGTCATGTCTGTGTTTCCCCTCCCCTCTGACTCTCTCTCTCTCTCTCTCGCTCTCTCTATCTCCCTCCCTCCCTCCCTCCCTCCCTCCCTCCCTCCCTCCCTCCCCCCCTCCCTCCCTCCCTCGCTTTCTCTCCTCCCTCCCTACATCGCTCCTTCACTCCTTCCCCCTCCCTCCCTCTTTCTCTCCTCCCTCCCTACATCACTTCTTCCCTACTTCCCCCTCCCTCCCTCCCTCCCTCTCTCTCTCCTCCCTCCCTACATTACCCCTCCCTCCCTCCCTCCCACTCACCTCCACACTCAGCCATCTCCCTTGCCCCGCTGGTGACGGTGGAGGTCTCATCCGGACAGACCAGACACTCTCTGGATCCCAACCCAGGCTGGTAGTACCCCAGGGGGCACGACTCGCACGTCTCCAGCCCGTTCACAGAGTAACCTCCAGGCTTGCACTGCTCTGAAACACACCCATGGAAACACATACAATATAACATATACTCATAATGAGATTATTGAGTTTATAACCTTCAATATTATTTAGTAGTAACACCACCTGGTGTTATTACATTCATGAGGAATAGAGTTGACGATACAGTATTTTAGGACCAGGAGTTTTCCTGGTCAGACCCAGCTAGTTACTGGGACCAGCAGTCTTCTTGGTCAGAGAAAACTAGTTACAGGGACCCAGAGTTTTACTGGGCAGAGCCAACTAGTTACTAGGGCCCAGAGTTTTTCTGGTCAGATCCAACTAGTCACTGGGAACAGAGGTTGTCCTGGTCAGATCCAGCTAGTTACTGGGACCAGGAGTTGTCTGGTTCAGATCCAACTAGTTACCGGGACCCAGAGTTTTTCTGGTCAGTTCACATGGCACTATGTACAGTATTACCAATGTATGAGTCCACCTGAGTACCTTGTCCGTGTGTTTAACCTTGTCCGTGTGTTTAACCTTGTCCGTGTGTTTAACCTTGTCCGTGTGTTAAACCTTGTCCAGGGGATAGTGTTTTACCTTTGCACTCGTCCTGGTTGCGTGCGTGGAGGTAGGCAGTGGAGGATCCATCGGGACAGGTCTTACACTCCATCTGACCCTCTTGATCCTGGTAGGAACCCAGCCAGCAACTCTCACACTCTGCGTACTCCAGGGAGTAGTAGGTCCCCACTGGACACTGGACTAGAACACACAACAACACACATTATAACCACACATATTAACACATTACCACATATAACCACACACAACCAGAGGATAGTTAGTAGGTCCCTACCGGACACTGGACTGGGACATCCAGCAACACATAGGACAGTGTAAGGCCAAACTTTCATTCATTCATCCATCCATTCATTCATTTGTTCATTTGTACAATGTGAACCTGGTGACCATACTGCGTAGACATACTGCACGGTGTGTATCCCACGGCCCACTACTCACCACACATCCTCCCCTTCAGTACAGACCCAGGTCGACAGAACAGAGAGGCCCTCTTGCTCTCCAGGGACTTGGGGTCAGCCACCACGATCATCTCAGACGACACGTGATAGGATGACAGCGGCTGCTTGGCCAGCGTCCGCTTCAAGCGATTGGTCAGCTGCTCCAGGATCCGCAGCAGGCGCTTCTGATTGGCTACCTCCACTGAGTCGTTTCGGGATGAGGGCTGCGGGATGCTTGCTGGGAGAATGGACGCAGCTCAAAGGACGGGACTCGAAACAACAACACAAACAGATCCAAGTGCACAAGTTCATTTTGTTTATGTTGACCGTGCCACCAGCCTACCTGTGATGTTGAAGAATATCTGTATCTTGTGGTCTCTGGTGGTGATCTTACGGTGCCTTTTGCTGCGGTAGTGGGAGGTTCCCGTCCTGGCACTACCACCCTGCTGCTTGGGGGTTCGTGGGCTGTCCGTAGCGATGCCCGAGTCGAAGTAGGCATAGTCCTGACCGCTCTGGGGTCCCAAGTTACTGCTCCATCCTCCTGGGCCTTGGAGAAGGAGAGGGAGAGGGGCGGGAGAGGGGAGGGGAGGGAGAGGAGAGGGAAGGAGAGGGAAGGAGAGGGAGGTGGAGAGGGGAGGGAGAGGAGAGGGAAGGGAGAGGGAAGGGGGAGGGAGAGGGGAGAGGGAAGGAGATGGAGATGGAGAGGGGGGGGGAGGGGGAGGGAGAGCGGAGGGAAAGGAGAGGGAATGGGAGGGAGAGGAGAGGGAAGGGGAGGGAGATGGAGGAGAGGGAAGGGGAGGGAGATGGAGGAGAGGGAAGGGGAGGGAGATGGAGAGGGGCGGGAGAGGGGAGGGAGAGGGAAGGGAAGGGGAGGGAGAAGAGAGGGAAAGAGAGGGAGATGGAGAGGGGAGGGAGAGGGGAGGGAAGGGGAGGGAGATGGAGAGGGGCGGGAGAGGGGAGGGAGAGAGAAGGGAAGGGGAGGGAGAAAAGAGGGAAGGAGAGGGAGATGGAGAGGGGCGGGAGAGGGGAGGGAGAGGAGAGGGGAAGGAAGGGAGAGGGAAGGGAAGGGGAGGGAGAAGAGAGGGAAGGAGAGGGAGGTGGAGAGGGGAGGGAGAGGGGAGGGAGAGGAGAGGGGAAGGAAGGGAGAGGGGGTTATGAGGGGTTATGAAGAGCAATGGTTAGGAAATACTGTACATACATCTCAAGGCCCTACTGCTTGTACAGTACATCCTTATAGTTGGGACAATTCCTTTTTACAGATCTAACCAGGGAAGAAACCTATAACAAGGTCACATGATCACATTGTTAGGTGGTCAGGGTAAACTCCTGGTCCAATAGCATATGAAGGTCTTACCGATGGCGAATCCATTCTCATAGTCGTAGTTGTACTCCAGACAGTGGCCTTGGGATATCACCTCTAACTTGCAGGCAACATCATCGCGACTGCAGATGGTCGGCAGCTATGGATACAATTGCGAGAGAAATGAAACATATACAGTGTGTGTGTGTGTGCGTGTTTGCGAGTGTGCGTGTGTGAGTGTGTGCTTGTGTGCGTGTGCACGTGTGCGTGTGTGTGTGTGCGTGTGCGTGTGTGTGTGTGTGTACTCCTGTGTTCTCACCATGTCTCCTAGTTTAGTGTTGAACTCCCCAGTGAAGAACTTGACCAGATCCAGGTCATCACAGCGAGAGGCTTCAAACAGCATCTCAAAGGGCTTGAAGCCGTGGTTGGCAATACGGTTCACTGAGAGTACGGACAGGACACGCGCACGCGCACCCACACACACACACGCACACACACACACACACACACACACACACACACACACACACACACACACACACACACACACACACACACACACACACACACACACACACACACACACACACACACACACACACACACAGTCAGAATTTCAATCATGTGTAGTCTGTATGCACACATAATACTGTAACTGTAACATAAGAGGAGAAAAGAGAAGATGGGACAAAAGATGAAAAGAAAATGGATGAAATCTCTGTATCCCAAATGGAACCTATACCCAGATCTCAAAGACCAGAGCCCAAAGACCAGAGCCCAAAGGCCTTAGACCAGAGACAAAAGGCCTTAGACCAGAGACAAGAGCCCAAAGACCAGAGACAAGAGCCCAAAGACCAAAGACCAGAGCCCAAAGACCAGAGACAAGAGCCCAAAGACCAAAGACCAGAGCCCAAAGACCAGAGCCCGAAGACCAGAGCCCAAAGACCAGAGCCCAAAGACCAGAGACAAGAGCCCAAAGACCATAGACAAGAGCCCAAAGACCAGAGCCCAAAGTAGTACACTACTGTATATGGTGAATAGGGTTCCATTTGGGATGCACCTATGACTAAGGTCACTCACAGGAGCAGTCGGGTCTATCGGGCGAGTGTGGCGGCTCCCACACTCCGTTGTTGGCACAGAAGTAGCTGTGGACAGTCTGCCGTGTGAAGCTGTATCCAGCGTTACAGTACAGAGTACAGTTGACCCCGTCCTCTTCATCAGAACAGGCAAACCCCCCGTTCACTGGCGCAAATGGTTGCTCACAAGTAGACCCTGGGACATAAGAAAAGACACACAGGGTTTTATGGGTAGTATAGTTATGGGGCTGGCTTAATTATATTCAATTAAAAAAAAAAAGCAAGAATGAACTTCTATTTGTTGCATGGGCACCCTGTCTCTACATTGATGAGTCATGTGGTACAATAATAAGTGAGGAAGAACTGTGGATAGCAAAGGAGCAGTACAGTACCAAACAAGTGATTTGAGATCTATCCCTAATCTCCAAATTAAACATTGTGTTACAAAATGAATGTGACATAAACATGATTATTTAAATAACCCTTTAATTCCCTCAAGAAGTCCAGAATTTCAGTAAAAGATTCAGTAAAAGATACAGATACAGTAAAGATACAGTGAACTCTAGTAAACTCTACTTCCTGTTACCTTGTACAGTGATGGTGAGGTCACAGGTGCGATTGTTGCCTGCCTGGTCTGCAGCTGTGTAGCTCACCACCGTCTCTCCCACAGAGAAGAGAGAGCCGGGTGTGTGGGTGGTGGACACACTCAGACGCCCACCTGGGAATGGTACACAACACAATAACCACAATAACCAACACGTACATATTGTACAGAAGCCAAAATGATATTACAGACCTGTCTATGTGCCAGTTGCTAGATACATCTTTGGACTCATAAATTCAAAAAATGAATGTATAAATGCCTCATGAGCTTAGTTCAACTTTCGTACCCCATCAGAACCCAAAATATACGCTTTTGTACTCTTTTGTAAACAAAGTAAATGTAAACAAACACTATATAGCCTCAAAACATGGTTAAAACTCAAATTTAGATATCATGGATGGTCGATCCTTGCATCCATCGCTCTGTCTACTATATGAATTTGAGAGTGGTTTCATTTCTCCAGCGTCATCCCTAAGGTTTTTGACAAAACGGACGGGGATAATTATTAGTTATTGTTTCAAATCCTGCAAACAGTGTACTTTCTTATAATTTCTTATCATTTTCTCGGTTGAATGCAACCTTCCCACAATCAAGCCCAAAATTATTATCATTATTCTGAGTTACTGATTAGCAGTGTTCAAGGTCTATACAGTACATTTCCCCAAAAGTGAATTGCACTTCTGGAACAGGCCATCAGAGGGCAGTGTTGGGTTGCCAGATAGTGTATACATAGCAGAATGAGTAACTGTGGGATGAAGTTTCCCCTAAGTACAGATCTAGGATCAGCTTCCCCCCAATCATAACCTTAACCATCAGTGAGGAAAATGTCATACTGACCCAAGATCAACGTCTAGAGGCAACGTCACCCTACTTAGTCAGTCTAGTCCTGGTAAACCAGAGAAGTTATAATAAAGCAGGGCATGTTGACACATGAAAACGTCTGGCTGGTGTCTCTCTGGGCATCACATGGCACCAGAATAATAATCATCATCTGGGCAGTCTGGGGGTAATTGCTACCAGCTGGAGGGATGGATAGGTTGGCGAGATAAAGAGAAGAGAGAGAGTTGGAAAGAGGGAGAGAGATAAAGAGAAGAGAGAGAGTTGGAAAGAGGGAGAGAGATAAAGAGAAGAGAGAGAGTTGGAAAGAGGGAGAGAGATAAAGAGAGAGGGAGAGAGAGAGAGAGAGAGAGAGAGAGAGAGAGAGAGAGAGAGAGAGAGAGAAGAGGGATCTCCACAAGCTGACCTATCATATTCCTCTCCCATGGACACACACACCGCTTTGAACACTGTATTTGAATCCACCAATCAAATCTACAAAAAAAGCATCCAAACATTTCAAGTGCATCGCACTCGAGGGTACAGAGAGCACCTCCTTCCCCAAACAGCTAGGCTGCCCATGACTGCTGAAACAGAGCAGTACCTAGCCAATTGCTTTGCCCTAGTTGTTGTCAGGCCCGCAATCTGGAGGCCACGCACTGCAAGCATGTGTACGTGGCCGAGACTACCAAATATCAGCCCCACCAGCTTGCACCTCCACCCCGAGGCTGTCCGAGGGCGGCCCCGAGGGGCTGGTATTTAAGCAGCTTCGCTGCAAAGGCCTGCTCCATGTGGACGTCCAATGAGCAGCCCACTTCCAAAATGAGCACCTCCCCCTGGCCTCCCCCCACAACAACAATATTTGGTGTATTTATCTGAACTATAATGCATAACATGTGTCACACACACACACACACACACACACACACACACACACACACACACACACACACACACACACACACACACACACACACACACACACACACACACACACACACACACACACACACACAGAGACAGTAGAGAAGAGAGACATTCTCTGGCTGAAGGCTGACAAGTCTGGCTGAGTGGTGTCCTGGCCGTGTCTCCCCAGCCAGCCAGTCTCTAATTAAATAGAACCCAGGCAGCACCAGGGACGTGTGTGTGAAGCGGGGGGCTGGGGGAGTGTTGGGAATCAGGGCGTGGGCCTGATGGAAAAACAAAACATGCTGACGTTGGATCAACGTCTCAGTGACGTCGTCGCGCCACCTCAGCTGAAAACCACCATGTGGTTACTTCTGTTTGTTGAAGGCATATCATGTGTGGACCTTGGCAGGAAGGTTAGTGTGTGTGTGTGTGTGGGTACTGTATGTGTCTGAGTATAAGTCTGAGTATGTGTGTGCGTTCATGCGTGTATATACTACGTGTCTACGCGCACGTGTGTGTGTGTGTGTATCTGTCTGTGTGTCTGTGTGTGTAAGCTCCCAGCATGACAGTGATATAATGAGAGTGATATACAGATATACAGAGAGTCATGGTGTAGTGATGGTGTAGTACCTGTTCACAGGGCTGATGTTTGGGGAAGTTCTGTCTGTCTGTGAGCTAGCCAGGAGGAGATGTCCACAATGATGTGTGAGTGTGTGTGGGTGTTCTCTATGATGCCGTGGCCTTGCTCGACGAACACCTCATTCCAAATTCATAGGTATTAATATGGAGCTGGTCCCCCCTTTTGCTGCTATAACAGCCTCCACTCTTCTGGGAAGGCTTTCCAATAGATGTTGGAACATTGCTGCGGGGACTTGCTTCTATTCAGCCACAAGAGCATTAGTGAGATTGGGCACTGGTTTTGGGCGATTAGGCCTGTCTCGCAATTCATCCCAAATGTGTTCAATTGAGGTCTGGGCTCTGTGCAGGCCAGTCAAGTTCTTCCACATCGATCTCGACAAACCATTTCTGTATGGACATTGTCATACTGAAACAAGAAAGGGCCTTGCCTAACCCGAACCATGAAAAACAGCCCCAGACCATTATTCCCCCTCCACCAAACTTTACAGTTGGCACTATGCATTGGGGCAGGTAGCATCCGCCAAACCCAGATTCATCCATTGGACTGTCAGATGGTGATGTGTGATTCATCGCTACACAGAACGTATTTCCATTACTCCAATGGCGGAACATTTACACCACTCCAGCTGACGATTGGCATTGCGCATGGTGACCTTAGGCTTGTGTGCGGCTGCTGGCCATGGAAACCCATTTCATGAAGCTCCCGACGAACAGTTCTTGTGCTGAGTGTTGCAACCGAGGGCAGACATTTTTTTACGTGCGTTGTGCTTCAGCCCTCTGCAGTCCCGTTCCGTGAGCTTGTGTGGCCGATCACTTCGCAGCTGAGCCGTTGTTACTCTTAGATGTTTCCACTTCACAATAACAGCACTTACAGTTGACCGGGGCAGCTCGAGCAGGGAATAAATTTGACGACTGACTTGTTGGAACGGTGGCATCCTAGGACAGTGCCACGTTGAAAGTCACTGAGCTCTTCATTGGCCATTCTACTGCCAATGTTTGTCTATGATTGCATGGCTGTGCGCTCAGTTTCTACACCTGTCAGCAACGGGTGTGGCTGAAATAGCCGAATCCACTCATTTGAAGGGGTGTCCTCATACTTTTGGCTATGTAGTGTACCTGTATCTCTCAGATGTCTGAAGTGAATTGAACCGCACCCCTCTTTAATAGCATGGCAATGACATTAACATACCGTCTGTACCACACCCTTGTCTGTCTGTCTGGTTTCCACCATTCTATTGTCTATTCTATTCTATACACACACACACACACACACACACACACACACACACACACACACACACACACACACACACACACACACACACACACACACACACACACACACACACACACACACACACACACACACACACACACACACACACACACACATATGCACACACACACACACACACACACATGCACACACCCACACACACACATATGCACATACTCAGACACACACACACATTATTTCCCACCGTCTCTCTGTCTCCTTTTTCCAATCACCTGACGGAAAAGACCCTGTTTAACCATTAGTCCCCTCTGGAGTGTGAGAGAGAGAGAGAGAGGGAGAGAGAGAGAGAGAGAAACGGAGAAAGAGAGAAAGAGAGAGAGAGAGAGAGAGAGAGAGAGAAACGGAGAAAGAGAGAAAGAGAGAGAGGGAGCGGAAGAGGTGCAGTCTGGGATACCGCATACCTGAGTTGTCGGAAAACTGCGGCACCTCCCAAACGACGGCCGTCTGCATGTCTGTGGCCTGGAAAGTGGGTGGCGACCTGCACCTGTCAATCACAGGAGGCTCCGTATCTAGGAAGGAACACCATCACCGTTGTCAGGGAGGGAACAAAGTTTGACCATGACAACCAAGTATGCACAACACATTTAGAAGAGGTAAAGAAGGACATTTCATGTCCACCTGAATGTTGGATTTTGATTTAGTGTTTAGCATTGTAGCTATGTTAAAATAGAACTACTAACATATAAGCAGTAGTGATGTTCCTAAAATAGGATAACAATACAATGTAACTATGTTAAAGTATGCTACGTTATGTAGTCTTAGTGGTATGCGCTGTTTTCAAGGGCACCAGTTAAACATGTGTGTGTAATAAAAAACCCCACTGCGTTTCTTCATAATAGCACATGGAAATGTTTACGGCTTACCACAGTTCTTTTCCCCCTTGAGTTCTGAGGGTATCAAGTGTGTGACACTGGACACCCTTATTTTTCACACGTTGTGCACTTGAGTTTGCTTGGCACCTGTGACTACTGTGTAGACGAGTTATTTAGACTTACAGTTAGACACGTGTTTAGTACGTTATGTGCGGCCCACAGGGGAATCGAACCCACCCACTCCGGAGTTTCAAATACCAACTGAGTCATTGGAAATAGGAACTACCACAAGTATTTCCTGAAAACGTAACCTGATCAGGAAAAACTCTGGCCGACAATTAAAAGCTACAGTATAACTAGGGCCTGGAGTTTTTCCTTGTCCTGGGTCAGGTCATGTGGTCAGGAAAAATCAGGGCCACAATCTCAACTAATTGTTTCACATTGGTTTTGTTTTGTTGAGTTGTTTTATGATTGGGATGTGGTTCTAATATGTGGTTGTGATATGTGTTTGTGATCTGATGGTTGGTTGTGATGTGGTTATGAGGTGGATGTGATGTGGTTGTGATGTGGTTGATTTTTGGTTGTGATCTGACCTCACCAATGACAGTGACAGTGAAGGTACAGTTAGCCTGGTTCCCGGCACGGTCTGTAGCCGCATAGGTGATCCTCTCCTCTCCTATAGGGAACAGCTGGGGAGGGGTGTACACAGGTTTCACCTGGACCAGGACCTAGAGGGCAGAGGTCGGAGGTATTTGATTTTTGATTTGATTTATTAGGATCCCCATTAGCCAACACCAATGGCGACAGCTAGTCCTAATGGGGTCTGACAAAACTAAAAAGACATCACAGACAAAGGAATTTACAATTGACATCGATTTAAAAACATTAACATTGAGTGTGTGTGTGTGTGTGTGCGTCTATCAGTTACACATACAGTACCAGTCAAAAGTTTGGACACACCTACTCATTCAAGGGTTTTTCTTTATTTTTACAATTTTCTACATTGTAGAAGACATTGTGAAGACAACAAAACTATGAAAGTACACATATGGAATCATGTAGTAACCAAAAAAGTGTTAAACAAATCAAAATATATTTTAGATTTTAGATTCTTGATGACAGCTTTGCACACTCTTTTGACTGATACTGTACATGCCAGTACATACACACAACAAGTAGGTCACATGGGGGAGAGGCGTTGTGCCGTGAGGCGTTGCTTTATTTGTTTTTTGAAGCCAGGTTTGCTGTTCGCTTTCGTTATATAAGATGGTTCTGTATAATACTATATCTTTCCTTGAATTTGTTCTGTGAAAAGACCCCTGGTGGCATGCCTGGTGGGGTAAGTGTGTGTGTCAGTGCTGTGTCTAAGCTGACCATGCAAACAATTTAAAATTTCCAACACATTAATGTTTCTTATAAAAACAAGAAGTGAGGCAGGCAGTCTTTCCTTAACTGTTAGCCAAGAGAGACTGGCATGCATAGTATTGATATAAACCCTCTGATTACAATGAAGAGCAAGACGTGTCGCTCCCTTCTGGTTCAGCTGCAGCTTAACTAGGCCTTTCTTTGCATCACTTGACCATATGACCGGACAATAATCAAGATAAGATAAAGCTAGAGCATGCAGGACTTGCTTTATGGAGTGTTCTGTCAAAAAAGCTGAGCATCTCTTTATTACGGACAGAACTCTCCCCATCTTTACAAACATTGAATCTATATGTTTTGACCATGGCAGTTTACAGTCTAAAGTAACACCAAGTCATTGAGTCTCTTCAACTTGTTCAACAGCCACACCATTTATTACCAGATTCAGGTCTAGAACTTAGGGAATGATTTGTACAAAATACAATGTTCTTGGTTTAATAGATGTTCAGGACCAGTTTATTATTGGCCACCCATTCCAAAACAGACTGCAACTCTTTGTTAAGGGTTTCAGTGACTTCATTAGCTGTGGTTGCTGATGAGGAGATAGCTGAATCATCAGCATACATAGACACACATGCTTTGTTTAATGCCAGTGGCATGTTTGACATTGGAGAACCTTCGATTAAAGAAAACCCTCTAAGTTATTTTAGATAGATAGCTCTGAATCTACGATTTGGCATAGATTCAAAAGCCATAACACATAATTCTTCTCAACAACAGGTTATGATCAATGATATCAAAGGCTGCACTGAAATATAACAGTACAGTTCCCACAATCTTCTTATTATCAATTTCTTTCAACCAAGCATCAGTCATTTGTGTCAGTGCAGTACACGTTGAATGCCCTTCTGTACAAGCATGCTAAAAGTCTGTTGTTCATTTGTTTACAGAGAAATAGCATTGTATTTGTTAGGGGTAATTAGGGGTCAGTGGTCAATAGAACACTGTTACCATTCAAGGTCCTAAACGATATCTTAACCGCCATTGATAAGAAACAATACTGTGCAGCCATATTCATTGACCTGGACAAGGCTTTCAACTCTGTCAATCACCACATCCTCATCGGCAGACTCGATAGCCTTGGTTTCTCAAATGATTGCCTCACCTGGTTCACCAACTACTTCTCTGATAGAGTTCAGTGTGTCAAATCAGAGGACCTGTTGTCCGGGCCTCTGGCAGTCTCTATGGGGGTGCCACAGTGTTCAATTCTTGGGCCAACGCTCTTCTCTGTTTACATCAATGATGTCGCTCTTGCAGCTGGTGAGTCTCTGATCCACCTCTACGCAGACGTCAGCATTCTGTATACTTCTGGCCCTTCTTTGGACACTGTGTTAACAACCCTCCAGATGAGCTTCAATGCCATACAACTCTCCTTCCATGGCCTCCAACTGCTCTTAAAGGTAAGTAAAACTAAATGCATGCTCTTTAACCGATCGCAGCCTGCACCTGCCCGCCCGTCCAGCATCACTACTCTGAACGGCTCTGACTTAGAATATGTGGACAACTACAAATACCTAGGTGTCTGGTTAGACTGTAAACTCTCCTTCCAGACTTACGTCAAACATCTCCAATCCATAGTTAAATCTAGAATCGGCTTCCTATTTCGCAACAAAGCATCCTTCACTCATGCTGCCAAACATACCCTCGTAAAACTGACCATCCTACCGATCCTCGACTTCGGCGATGTCATTTACAAAATAGCCTCCAATACCCTACTCTATAAATTGGATGCAGTCTATCACAGTGCCATCCGTTTTGTCACCAAAGCCCCATATACTACCCACCACTATGACCTTCTTCCTTTGGCCGCCTCTCCTTCCAGTTCTCTGCTGCCAATGACTGGAACGAACTACAAAAATCTCTGAAACTGGAAACACTTATCTCCCTCACTAGCTTTAAGCACCAGCTGTCAGAGCAGCTCACATATTACTGCAACTGTACATAGCCCATCTATAATTTAGCCCAAACAACTACCTCTTCCCCTACTGTATTTATTTATTTATTTAGCTCCTTTGTACCCCATTATTTTTATTTCTACTTTGTTCCACTGCAAATCTACCATTCCAGTGTTTTACTTGCTATATTGTATTTACTTTGCCACCATGGCCTTTTTTTGCCTTTACCTCCCTAATCTCACCTCATTTGCTCACATTGTGTATATATACTTATTTTTCTACTGTATTATTGACTGTATGTTTGTTTTACTCTATGTCTAACTCTGTGTTGGTGTATGTGTCGAACTGCTTTGCTTTATCTTGGCCAGGTCGCAATTGTAAATGAGAACTTGTTCTCAACTTGCCTACCTGGTTAAATAAAAAAACATATTTTTATTACTCAATAAACCCTGACAGGTTTAGTTCCTCTACAGTATTCTTCCTTCCTTGGGAGTTTTTCCTTGTTCCTTTACACTGTGCAATTGTTTGCTCTTTGGGGTTTAGGACTGGGTTGATGTTTTTCACCTTGTGACTCTTTGTGAAAAGCTGTTCACGAAAAAAGATAGACTTTTTTTAACCAGGCAAGTCAGTTAAGAACAAATTCTTATTTTCAATGACAGCCTGGGAATAGTGGGTTAACTGCCTGTTCAGGTGCAGATCGACAGATTTGTACCTTGTCAGTTCGGGGGTTTGAACTTGCAACCTTCCGGTTACTAGTCCAACTCTCTAACCACAAAGCTACCCTGCCACCCCACTTAGATGATGGAAACTCAGCAAAAAAGGAAACACCCCTTTTTCAGGACCCTGTCTTTCAAAGATCATTCTTAAAAATCCAAATAACACAGATCTTCATTGTAAAGGGTTTTAACACTGTTTCCCATGCTTGTTCAATGAACCATAAACAATTCATGAACATGGTCATTAAGGAATGGTCGTTAAGACACTAACAGCTTACAAACGGTAGGCAATTAAAGTCACAGTTATGAAAACTTAGGACACTAAGGAAGCCTTTCTACTGACTCTGAAAAACACCAAAAGAAAGATGCCAAGGCTCCCTTCTCATCTGCGTGAATGTACTTTAGGCATGCTGCAAGAAGGCATGAGGACTGCAGATGTGGCCAGGGCAATAAATTGCAATGTATGTACTGTGAGACGCCTAAAACAGCACGACAGGGAGACAAGATGGACAGCTGATCGTCCTCGCAGTGGCAGACCATGTGTAACAACACCTGCACAGGATCGGTACATCCGAACATCCCAGCTGCGGGACAGGTACAGGATGACAAAAACAACTGCCCGAGTTACACCAGGAACACACAATCTCTCCATCAGTGCTCAGACTGTCCGCAATAGGCTGAGAGAGGCTGGACTGAGGGCTTGTAGGCCTGTTGTAAGGCAGGTCCTCACCAGACATCACGGCAACAATGTTGTCTATGGGCACAAACCCACTGTCGCTGGACCAGACAGGACTGGGAAAAATTGCTCTTCACTGACGAGTCACAGTTTTGTCTCACCAGGGGTGGTGGTCGGAATCTCGTTTATCGTCGAAGGAATGAGCGCTACACCGAGGCCTGTAGTCTGGAGCGGGATCGATTTGGAGGTGGTTGGTCCATCATGGTCTGGGGCAGGGTGTGTCACAGCATCATCGGACTGAGCTTGTTGTCATTGCAGGTCATCCTGACATGACCCTTCAGCATGACAATGCCACCAGCCATATTGCTCGTTCTGTGCTTGATTTCCTGCAAGGAATGTCAATGTTCTGCCATGGCCAGAGAAGAGCCCGGGATCTCAATCCCATTGAGCACGTCTGGGACCTGTTGGATCGGAGGGTGAGGGCTAGGACCATTCCCCCCAGAAATGTCAAGGGAACTTGCAGGTGCCTGATGGAAGAGTGGGGTAACATCTCACAGCAAGAACTGGCAAATCTGGTGCAGTCCATGAGGAGGAGATGCACTGCATTACTTAATGCAGCTGGTGGCCACACCAGATACTGACTGTTACTTTTGACTTTGACACCCCTTTTGCTCAGGGACACATTGTTCAATTTCTGTTAGTCACATGTCTGTGGAACTTGTTCAGTTTATGTCTCGGTTGTTGAATCTTGTTATGTTCATACAAATATTTACACATGTTAAGTTGGCTGAAAATAAACGCAGTTGACAATGAGAGGACGTTTCTTTTTTTTGCTGAGTTTAGATGCAGAAAGCAAACAGCATGGTGGGTAAATTTCCGTAACAACTAAGAGGGTTGAAGCGCGAGGCTCCTCTTCTCCCCAGTTTTGGTCCCCTGGCAACCAGGCAGTAACAGTGTGAAGCAAACCCATGCACAGATACAGTGTGTGACCGTGTGAGAGAGAAGACTTGCATCTCGCTCTTTTCAACATCAGCGGTGCTGCTCGTGGCAACCTTTTGCCTCAGGTCAGGTACGTATGCAAACACTAGCAGAGACAGGCCTCTCCTCACCTCCTGCCCAGAGTTGTCAGTAGCAGCGGGCACGTTCCAGCTGATGTTGGCAGTGCCACGCCTCTCGTCCGTCTCTGCCACCACGTCTCTGGGACACTGGACCCAAGGGGGCTCTGAGTCTGGATGGAGTGAGAAAACAAAACCACAGATGAAAGGCAGAGATGGAGAGTTTGAACTAAATGACAGTCTTAAGTATTCGAGTGGATGGGAGAGGATGGATAAAGAGGGTGAGAAAATAAACAACAACAATAAATCACTGTAAAATCCTAAATCAATTTGATTCTGTTTCAATTCCAGTCAGTTTTAACTTGACATGATGGGACTTGACATGATGGGACTCCATATTATTGTCATTCAACTCCTCAATTGACAGGAAATTAGATGAAATTAACTCCAACTCTTCTAAGAACAATACCCAGTTGGTAAAAACTGGTTGAATCAATGCTGTTTCCACGTAATTTCAACAAAAAAATCTGTGATGACGTTGAATCAACATGGGAAACTGATTTGACTTGAAAAAAGTCATCAACTTACGGGCATTTTGTATTGTTTTCATCCAACTTTTAACCTAAATCCAATGACATGGTGAAATGTTCTGTTGATTCCACGTTGAATTCACTTTTGTTGAAAACTCAACCAAACGCTGAACTGACGACTGTGCTCAGTGGGTTACTTACAAGGGGGACATGAACTAAAGCAACAAACCGAGGAAGAGACTTTGGCTTCATCCCAAATGGTAGCCAATTCCCTACATAGTGCACTACTTTTGAGGGGGTAGTGCACTGTGTAGGGAGTAGGGTGCCATTGGGGATGCAGACTTCTACATCACACATCGTCATATGTGGCCCTGCTACTTGTTATCACTGTGATGTCACATATAACCTCTGACCTCTCTAACACAGCACGTCAGAGCCCCCTCTGTTTTTAATTCATTGTGCTGTAGTCTAACACATCGACTTCATAGCCAATTATATGTCCATCTTTATTATCGACATCACCTCATAGCCATATAAGTCCATTACAGCTGTCGCTATCTCTGTTCCATCCCTTACATCAACATTAACCCTCTAGGATATACGAAGTACATGTCCTGAATACTGCAAGTGGTACCTCTAACAAACTGTCCATACAACTACTAGCGCAAAGCTAACCCTTTGTACTGAGCACCAGTTCCACACAGCTAGTTGTGTCTAACACGTCTAACACCTGATTCCCTCTAACCTTTACTAAGCCAGGTAGGTCATTGAGAACAGAGCTGCACTACATGTTGTGTGGAAGTTCACAGCTGGACATGACCCATCTAGTGAAGTATCCGTCTCTATTAAACTTACACACAGCCTTCTGATCAGATCTGCCAGGGTTTTCCTTTTATTGGAAGGGAAATATTTTACTGTTTGTGTAATAGGTATTATGAGACAGGCTGGAACCAGGTCAGCTCTATACTCTTCTCTTCTCTCTTCTCTACCTAACTCTTCTCTCTTATCTACTCTCTTCATTTTTCTTCTCTACCCATCTCTTCTCTCTTCTCTAATCTTCTGTTCTCTCTACTCTTCTGTTCTTTTCTCTCTACCCCTTCTCTTCTCTAATCTTCTGTTCTCTCTAATCTTCTTCTCTCTACTCGTCTCTTCTCTTCTCTCTTCTCTTTTTGCTCTACTCTTCAATTCTCTCTACTCTTCTCTCTAATCTTCTTTTCTCTCTACCCCTTCTCTTATCTTCTCTTCTCTCATTCTTAATATTTTCCTCTCTCTCTCTCTCTCTCTCTCTCTCTCCCTCCCCCTCTCTCTCCCTCCCTATTAAAAAGAGAGGGATGAGAAGGGCAGATGTGCCAGTGAGAAGAGAACCAGAGCAGACCCACCTTGGCCTCAGCCATCCTATGGATCTCCATGACATCCCCCATCCCTCTCTCCACTCCTTTTATCTTTAACGTAACTTCCACTTTTAATGACACAGCCTTAATCAGCCTGCTTTCTATTGGAGGCCATGAGGGATGCGTGTGTGTGTGTGAGCATGTGTGCTAGTGCGGGCGCGTGTGTGTGCATGCGTGTGTGTCCATGCGTGCATGTGTGTGGATGAGTGTATGGATATAAAGCCCGAAACAGTACTCATTCTACAGCCACCTCTTTCACCTGCAAAGCATCTGGAGAAGCTGTATACAGTTACAGCGTTGTTCCCCCAACCCTCAAACACAGGGATTGGTCCTCCTCTGTATTAGGGACTACTAAAGCAGTCAGCAGAAGGTTCACATGGAAAGAAATGCACGGAAGGTGCAGAAGGGGTGAATGGAAAACTGTCTCATGAGCAGACACACACACACACACACACACACACACACACACACACACACACACACACACACACACACACACACACACACACACACACACACACACACACACACACACACACACACACACACACACACACACACAGTATCCTACATTTTTTTTACCTGTGCAGGTGGCTTTATGGACGTTAGCGCTCCAGTCCCCGGAGGAGAGACAGCGTGCCTCCAGGTCTCCCTGGAGACGGTAACCGTGGCGACAGGCAAGGCGGCACAAGGTGCCAGGCTTCACTTTCCTCTGTCCACAGGCAGGGGGCGACAGCAGGACGTTCCTCAAAGTCACCATGGGGGGACAACGCACCTCTGAGGCGAGAGAGAGATATACAGTACAGTACCAGTCAAAAGTTTGGACACACTTACTCATGCAATGGTTTTTCTTGATTTCTACTATTTTCTACATTGTAGAATAATACGGAAGACATCAAAACTATGAAATAACACATGTAGTGACTGAAAAGTGTTTCAAATCAAAATATACTTCATATTTGATATACCAGATTTCCACTGAATAGATTATAAGGACCGATTTCCACCAGTCTAATGTCAATTGCTTGTGTTTCTTGGCCCAAGCAAGTGTCTTCTTCTTATTGGCGTCCTTTAGTAGTGGTTTCTTTGCATAAATTTTACCATGAAGGCCTGATTCACACAGTCTCCTCTGAACAGTTGATGTTGAGATGTGTCTGATACTTGAACTCTGTGAAGCATTTATTTGTGCTGCAATTTCTGAGGTGCAGTTAACTCTAATGAACTTATCCTCTGTAGCAGAGGTAACTCTGGTTCTTCCTTTCCTGTGGCGGTCCTCATGAGAGCCAGCTTTTGCGACTGCACTTGTAGAAACTTTCTTGAAAGTTCTTGAAATTTTCCATATTGACTGAACATCATGTCTTAAAGTCATGATGGACTGTCTCTCTCTATTCTGGTTAGAGCCAGTTTGCGCTGTTCTGTGAAGGGAGTAGTATACAGCTTGTACGAGATCTGCAGTTTCTTGGCAATTTCTCGCATGGAATAGCCTTCATTTCTCAGAACAAGCATAGACTGACGAGTTTCAGAAGAAAGTTCTTTGAGCTTGTAATCGAAGCCACAAATGTTGATGCTCCAGACTCTCAACAAGTCTAAAGAAGGCCAGTTGTATTGCTTCTTTAATCAGTACAACAGTTTTCAGCTGTTTGTGTGCTTTTCTTTCAAAAACAAGGACGTTTCTAAGTGACCACAAACTTTTGAACTTTTGTGTGTATATATATATATCACACATCGTATATATATATGAGAGAGAGAGAGAGAGAGAGAGAGAGAGAGAGAGAGAGAGAGAGAGAGAGAGAGAGAGAGAGAGAGAGAGAGAGAGAGAGAGAGAGAGAGAGAGAGAGAGAGAGAGAGAGAGAGAGAGAGAGAGAGAGAGAGAGAGAGAGAGAGAAAGATGAGACAGAAGATGAGATAAACCATGAGTGAAGCAAGTCATTTTTCGTGGTCAGGTCACATAGTCAGGGAAAATTCCATGCCCTAACTGAGAAGACATTTTTTTGACAGTCACAACCAACTGACTGCATTGACTTCAACTACATGAAGCAGAGAAACACAAAGACTTACAGTAATGGAACTGGGGAAGGAAAAGAAGAGAATAATCTTGGAGCACATCAACCTGTTTCCTGTGTTTTCACCCTACAGAGATTGAATCTCTGGCCTTTTAACAAGGCTCGCTCAGTCGTCATGCAATAAACCAATCTTCTGGAGCAGTAAATCAGGTTCAGTACAAAAGAAACAAGAATGTCCTCGGAAATTAAAATAAGACCACAGAGCTATTACAGACAAGGGGTTTAATGCATTCTTGGACATAGAGCTGTGTGGCTTTCACCCAGAACAGTCCCCAGATCATTCTCTAGTCTTTTGGCTTTTAGATGGAGTCAGATTTGGAGGAGAGGAGGAAGAGAGGAGACAAGAGCAATAGGAGAAACACTCTCCTCTCAAAATAACAGTGGAGATTTAATCAGATTAAAATCAAATATATCCAGCCCCTTTTAGCAAAGCAGCCAACGTGATCACATTACACCACTACACAAACAAACTGTAACTCAATCAGTACTTCATCCGGGGGAGATTGGAGTCGATAAACACAAACAAAATGAGTGCCTTTGGTTAGATGTCTGTGGCTTTTAAATAGCTAGAGAGAGAGAGAGAGATACAGAGAGACGGTGAATCATTGGAGGCCAAAGCCGAGTGGCCGGAGGTTTGTGGGTAAAACACTACCGTTCTGCCCATTTGTTGTGTGTTTGTGTGCCTGACCTGTGGTGGTGCCTCTGTGTGCGTGTGTGTGTGTGTGTGTGTGTGTGTGTGTGTGTGTGTGTGTGTGTGTGTGTGTGTGTGTGTGTGTGTGTGTGTGTGTGTGTGTGTGTGTGTGTGTGTGTGTGTGTGTGTGTGTGTGTGTGTGTGTGTGTGTGTGTGTGTGTGTGTGTGTGTCTGTGTCAGACATCTTTTGTTATGAGCAGGCAGATATATCTTTCTCTAGAGTGATGTTGCGCGGCTGCAAGCAAATCCACACCATATGTTTAACCACTGTGTTCTGTTTCAAGTGTGTGTGTGTGTGTGTGTGTGTGTGTGTGTGTGTGTGTGTGTGTGTGTGTGTGTGTGTGTGTGTGTGTGTGTGTGTGTGTGTGTGTGTGTGTGTGTGTGTGTGTGTGTGTGTGCGTACAGTATTGTACACCAACACCCCAGTACATGCATCTTGCTCTGACCTTTCACCTAATAATTCATTGTCAGAGGAACAACGGAGGAATCACAACACAGACACACTGAACTCCGTTAGACTGGGGAGGCTGGAGTCAAGGTTGTTCACTGACACTATAAAGAAGGAAGTACGAGATGAAGACACCAAGGGTGTGACGAGGGAGAGCAGGGTAGAATGAGGTTTCAGGCGGGAGAGCGGGGTAGAATGAAGTTTCAGGCGGGAGAGTGGTGTAGAATGAAGTTTCAGGGGGGAGAGCAGGGTAGAATGAGGTTTCAGGCGGGAGAGCGGGGTAGAATGAGGTTTCAGGGTGGAGAGCGGGGTAGAATGAGGTTTCAGGGGGGAGAGTGGGGTAGAATGAGGTTTCAGGGGGGAGAGCGGGGTAGAATGAGGTTTCAGGGGGAGAGTGGGGTAGAATGAGGTTTCAGGGGGAGAGTGGGGTAGAATGAGGTTTCAGGGGGAGAGCGGGGTAGAATGAGGTTTCAGGGGGAGAGTGGGGTAGAATGAGGTTTCTGGGGGAAGAGCGGGGTAGAATGACGTTTCAGGGGAGAGCGGGGTAGAATGAAGTTTCAGGGGGGAGAGCGGGGTAGAATGAGGTTTCAGGGGGGAGAGCGGGGTAGAATGAGGGTTCAGGGGGAGAGCAGGGTAGAATGAGGGTTCAGGGGGAGAGCAGGGTAGAATGAGGTTTCAGGGGGAGAGCGGGGTAGAATGGGTTTTCAGGGGGGAGAGCAGGGTAAAATGAGGTTTCAGGGGGAGAGCGGGGTAGAATGAGGTTTCAGGGGGAGAGCGGGGTAGAATGAGGTTTCAGGGGGAGAGCAGGGTAGAATGAGGTTTCAGGGGGAGAGTGGGGTAGAATGAGGTTTCAGGGGGGAGAGCGGGGTAGAATGAGGTTTCAGGGGGGAGAGTGGGGTAGAATGAGGTTTCTGGGGGAAGAGCGGGGTAGAATGACGTTTCAGGGGAGAGCGGGGTAGAATGAAGTTTCAGGGGGGAGAGCGGGGTAGAATGAGGTTTCAGGGGGGAGAGCGGGGTAGAATGAGGGTTCAGGGGGGAGAGCAGGGTAGAATGAGGGTTCAGGGGGGAGAGCAGGGTAGAATGAGGTTTCAGACGGGAGAGCGGGGTAGAATGGGTTTTCAGGGGGGAGAGCAGGGTAAAATGAGGTTTCAGGGGGGAGAGCGGGGTAGAATGAGGTTTCAGACGGGAGAGCGGGGTAGAATGAGGTTTCAGGGGGGAGAGCAGGGTAGAATGAGGTTTCAGGGGGGAGAGTGGGGTAGTAGGTTCCTGCAGGCTTACCCACACACCGTGGTTGAATCCCGCTCCACTGCGAGTCGGCCTGACAACTGAGCCTGGCGTCTCCCTCCAGCTTGTAGCCCTTGGCACAGCGCACCTCACATGCTGCCCTGTAGGAGGCGACACCCTTGCTGCAGTTCATGTGTCCGTGCTGGGGCGGGGAGAGGGTGGGACAGGAGCGCACTGCGGTACACAGAGAAGCAGAATAGGACACAAGACTTAGAGACTGCCAGTCTAACTGCAATGGAAATATCTGGTGAAACTAAGAGAAGGAGGAGAGGAGAGCGTGCGAGAGAGAGAGAGAGCAAGAGAGAAAGACAGAAAGACAGACAGACAGACAGACAGACAGACAGACAGACAGACAGACTGGTAGAAAAAGAGGCAGATACAAAGAGGATTGAAGAAGGCTCCATTCCTAAAGAATACTGCATGTGTCTAAAACATTAGCTGAATAATTCATGGGACCTATCATTTGCTCTACAGCAATGATCATGAACGGCTGATCCTAGTTAGCCTGATGTCTAACAGTGTCTGTTCAGTGTGCCGGTTTTCATCATCACTGATAGACAGTCTGTCAGGAGACCCTCTCTCTATTACTTGAACTGGCTGGGAGTCCCACAGTGGAACAAGACAGACTGACAGACAGAAAGAGAGAGAGACACACACACACACAGAGATGCATGCAGACACACACACACACACACACACACACACACACACACACACACACAGACATGCATGCAGACACACACACGCAGGCAAGCAGGCAGGCATCTATGCACACATATGCACACATATGCTCTCTCTCTCTCTCTCTCCTCTCTCTCTCTCTCTCTCTCTCTCTCTCTCTCTCTCTGCAGCTGCTGGCACACAGTAGTGATCCCAGTAAACATTTACCCATAATTCAATCCGAACACACATGATCTTAATCTACAGTCAAAATGTTGGCACACCAGCCAGATACTCTTCACACTGACTCCACACACCATGTTCCAACTTAACAAGTCTCTTACCAACTCTAATGTCTGTGGATTCGTGTGTGTGGGTGTGTGCGTGCGTGTCTTCCTGATAGGCCGATGTGTCCCATAAATGTTTGTGAATGCGTTGGAACTTCAGATGGAGATTCAGAACCTCTTTGAAGAAGTTCCCATTGTTGAATAATGAATTATAAAAGACACATGTGTTGAATAAAACCTTGCTGGGAGCAGTCTCTCTCTGTGTGTTAGTGTGTGTGTGTGTGTGTGTGTGTGTGTGTGTGTGTGTGTGTGTGTGTGTGTGTGTGTGTGTGTGTGTGTGTGTGTGTGTGTGTGTGTGTGTGTGTGTGTGTGTATGTGGGGGGGGTAATAATCAGGAACAGTGGTCGATGAATACGTTTTGTGTTCGCCCATGGCACTTATCATAAGAGTAAGAGTACTGGCTAAACTCCCGATCTGGTCCCCCTAATCCCCAGTTTCCAATTGGCTCATTCACCCCCCTCCTCTCCCCTGTAACTATTCCCAAGGTCATTGATGTAACTGAGAATGTGTTCTCAGTCAACTTGCCTGGTAAAATAAGGGTTAAATAAAATAAATAAATACACAGTGAAAAGACAGAAATGATGAAAGACAGAAATGAAGAGAGAGCAAAAACAGACAGATATCAAGATAGAAGAGAGAGGCAGAGGCATGAAGCAGACACACATCTGCATAGCAGACACATATCTGTATAGCAGACACATATCTGTATAGCAGACACATACCTGTATTGCAGACACATACAGTGCCTTGCGAAAGTATTCGGCCTCCTTGAACTTTGCGACCTTTTGCCACATTTCAGGCTTCAAACATAAAGATATAAAACTGTATTTTTTTTGTGAAGAATCAACAACAAGTGGGACACAATCATGAAGTGGAATGACATTTATTGGATATTTCAAACTTTTTTAACAAATCAAAAACTGAACAATTGGGCGTGCAAAATTATTCAGCCCCTTTACTTTCAGTGCAGCAAACTCTCTCCAGAAGTTCAGTGAGGATCTCTGAATGATCCAATGTTGACCTAAATGACTAATGATGATAAATACAATCCACCTGTGTGTAATCAAGTCTCCGTATAAATGCACCTGCACTGTGATAGTCTCAGAGGTCCGTTAAAAGCGCAGAGAGCATCATGAAGAACAAGGAACACACCAGGCAGGTCCGAGATACTGTTGTGAAGAAGTTTAAAGCCGGATTTGGATACAAAAAGATTTCCCAAGCTTTAAACATCCCAAGGAGCACTGTGCAAGCGATAATATTGAAATGGAAGGAGTATCAGACCACTGCAAATCTACCAAGACCTGGCCATCCCTCTAAACTTTCAGCTTATACAAGGAGAAGACTGATCAGAGATGCAGCCAAGAGGCCCATGATCACTCTGGATGAACTGCAGAGATCTACAGCTGAGGTGGGAGACTCTGTCCATAGGACAACAATCAGTCGTATATTGCACAAATCTGGCCTTTATGGAAGAGTGGCAAGAAGAAAGCCATTTCTGAAAGATATCCATAAAATGTGTTGTTTAAAGTTTGCCACAAGCCACCTGGGAGACACACCAAACATCTGGAAGAAGGTGCTCTGGTCAGATGAAACCAAAATTGAACTTTTTGGCAACAATGCAAAACGTTTGGCATAAAAGCAACACAGCTCATCACCCTGACCACACCATCCCCACTGTCAAACATGGTGGTGGCAGCATCATGGTTTGGGCCTGCTTTTCTTCAGCAGGGACAGGGAAGTTGGTTCAAATTGATGGGAAGATGGATGGAGCCAAATACAGGACCATTCTGGAAGAAAACCTGATGGAGTCTGCAAAAGACCTGAGACTGGGACGGAGATTTGTCTTCCAACAAGACAATGATCCAAAACATAAAGCAAAATCTACAATGGAATGGTTCAAAAATAAACATATCCAGGTGTTAGAATGGCCAAGTCAAAGTCCAGACCTGAATCCAATCGAGAATCTGTGGAAAGAACTGAAAACTGCTGTCCACAAATGCTCTCCATCCAACCTCACTGAGCTCAAGCTGTTTTGCAAGGAGGAATGGGAAAAAATTTCAGTCTCTCGATGTGCAAAACTGATAGAGACATACCCCAAGCGACTTACAGCTGTAATCACAGCAAAAGGTGGTGCTACAAAGTATTAACTTAAGGGGGCTGAATAATTTTGCACGCCCAATTTTTCAGTTTTTGATTTGTTAAAAAAGTTTGAAATATCCAATAAATGTCGTTCCACTTCATGATTGTGTCCCACTCGTTGTTAATTCTTCACAAAAAAATACAGTTTTATATCTTTATGTTTGAAGCCTGAAATGTGGCAAAAGGTCGCAAAGTTCAAGGGGGCCGAATACTTTCGCAAGGCACTGTATCTGTATAGCAGACACATATCTGTATAGCAGACACATATCTGTATAGCAGAAACATATCTGTATAGCAGACACATATCTGTATAGCAGAAACATATCTGTATAGCAGACACATATTGGTATAGCAGACACATATCTGTATAGCAGACACATATCTGTATAGCAGACACATATCTGTATAGCAGACACATATCTGTATAGCATACACATATCTGTATAGCATACACATATCTGTATAGCAGACACATATCTGTATAGCAGAAACATATCTGTATAGCAGACACATATTGATATAGCAGACACATATCTGTATAGCAGACACATATCTGTATAGCAGACACATATCTGTATAGCAGACACATATCTGAATAGCAGACACATATCTGTATAGCAGAAACATATATGTATAGCAGACACATATTGGTATAGCAGACACATATCTGTATAGCATACACATATCTGTATAGCAGACACATATCTGTATAGCATACACATATCTGTATAGCAGACACATGTCTGTATAGCAGACACATATCTGTATAGCAGACACATATCTGTATAGCAGACACATATCTGTATAGCAGACACATATTCTGTAAAGAAGACCCATATCGGTATAGCAGACACATATCTGTATAGCAGACACATATCGGTATAGCAGACATATTCGGGTACAGCAGACACATATCGGTATAGCAGACATAAATTGGTATAGCAGAAACATATCGGTATAGCAAACCCATATCGGTATAGCAGACCCATGTCAGTATAGCAGAAACATATCTGTATAGCAGACACATATCGGTAGAGCAGACACATATCGGTATAGCAGACACATATCGGTAGAGCAGACACATATCGGTATAGCAGACACATATTATGTATAGCAGACACATATATGTATAGCAGACACATATCGGTATAGCAGACCCATATCGGTATAGCAGACACATATCGGTATAGCAGACACATATATGTATAGCAGACACATATCGTTATAGTAGACACATATTCTGTATAGTAGACCCATATCGGTATAGCAGACACATATATGTATAGCAGACACATATCGTTATAGTAGACACATATTCTGTATAGTAGACCCATATCGGTATAGCAGACACATATCGGTATAGCAGACACATATCGGTATAGCAGACACATATCGGTATAGCAGACACATATCGGTATAGCAGACACATATTGGTATAGCAGACCCATATCGGTATAGCAGACACATATCGGTATAGCAGACACATATCGGTATAGCAGACACATATCGGTATAGCAGACACATATTCTGTATAGCAGACACATATTGGTATAGCAGACACATATTCTGTATAGTAGACCCATATCGGTATAGCAGACACATATCGGTATAGCAGACACATATCGGTATAGCAGACACAAATAGCAGACACATATTGGTATAGCAGACACATATCGGTATAGCAGACACATATTCTGTATAGCAGACACATATCGGTATAGCAGACACATATTCTGTATAGTAGACCCATATCGGTATAGCAGACACATATTGGTATAGCAGACCCATATCGGTATAGCAGACACATATCGGTATAGCAGACACATATCGGTATAGCAGACACATATCGGTATAGCAGACACATATTCTGTATAGCAGACACATATCGGTATAGCAGACACATATTCTGTATAGCAGACCCATATCTGTATAGCAGACACATATCGGTATAGCAGACACATATCGGTATAGCAGACACATATTCTGTATAGCAGACCCATATCTGTATAGCAGACACATATCGGTATAGCAGACACATATCGGTATAGCAGACACATATCGGTATAGCAGACACATATTCTGTATAGCAGACCCATATCTGTATAGCAGACACATATCTGTATAGCAGACACATATCGGTATAGCAGACACAAATCGGTAGAGCAGACACATATCGGTAGAGCAGACACATATCGGTATAGCAGACACATATCGGTATAGCAGCCCCATATCGGTATAGCAGACCCATATCGGTATAGCAGACCCATATCGGTATAGCAGACACATATTGGTATAGCAGACCCATATCGGTATAGCAGACACATATTGGTATAGCAGACCCATATCGGTATAGCAGACACATATCGGTATAGCAGACACATATTCTGTATAGCAGACACATATCGGTAGAGCAGACACATATCTGTATAGCAGACACATATCGGTATAGCAGACACATATTCTGTATAGCAGACCCATATCTGTATAGCAGACACAAATCGGTACAGCAGACACATATCGGTACAGCAGACACATATTGGACAGAAGGAAATATTGGGTGTGTACGTGTGTGCATGCATTAAGTTACTGCGTGTGTTTGTGTGTGTGTGTGTATGCATACTTCGTTACTGTGTATGTATGTGTGTTCTATTTAGGGTTGCAACATTTCAGAAACTTTCACTAAATTGCCTGGTTTTCCAGAAATCCTGGTTGAAGGATACTAGAATTCCTGCTTACTTCCTCCTGATTCCAGGAATGCTCCTACTGGGATTTCGAGAAAACCATGGAATTTATTGATACTACCCTCTCACCTCTGCAGCTGGGCGGAGAGCCTGACCATGTCCCGTTTGGCTGGCACAGTCTGATGCCACTACCCTGTCGATCGTAGCCAGGCTGGCATCGCACCCCGCAGGCCGCATTGAACTGGTTATTACACACGTTGTGGATGAAGAAACCATTCCCTGGAGGAGACAGCTCTGGGCAGTACACCACTGGGGATGGAGAGGACGGAGAGATGGAGGGGAAGAGAAAAGCGTCAAAAGTGAAAAACGTTAGATGAGATAAGATTCACTCGCTGCACTGACAGATTTAGATCGACTCCGGTCAAAATTAGTGCACATTGTAGATTGTGATGGATAGGGTGCCATTTGGGACGCGGCATAAGTGTGTGTAGCATGGACAGTCTGGACAGCGTTACCTTCGCAGGTCTTCCCTTGGGACCTGTAACCCTGCTTACAGACACAGTCGCTGGGTGCTGTGCTGCCGGGTTGGGAGGTGTGGTGCTGGTCAGGACACAGCAGGCAGGTACTCAGGCCTCCTGGAGTGCCCTCTGGTTTGTAGGTTCCAGGTGGGCACGCTGTAAAGAGGAGACAGAGACAAAACACTTGGTGATAGACTAAACACACCTAGAAAAGTAATTTGTTGCATGTAAAAGGACTGATCACACACACGTAAATACTGTATACATACGCCAGCACAAAAATCAATCCACGAGCAAATGCCGAGATCTCTGAACTGTGTTATAGTCCTGTTGACTTAGCAGTTCTGCTTTGTGTTAGAAGCATCTGCGGCTGATCAGCCAAGTCAGGAAGCTGTCTGGTTATTGAGCTAGTGAGCTTGTTTTCAAACATTCCTCCATCTACAGATGTAGGATCTTAATTTGATCACCTTGTTGCAGAATACATGTTTTACTGCATTTGATGTTTAAAAAGGCTTCTGAAGTTTGTAATTTCCACTTTGAAATTTCCGACTTGATTTGTCCCTTACAAAAATATATCAACCCCTACAAAAATGGCCATTAATTACAACCCACGTAATAATTCACATTTCCTGTTGGTGGAAGATTATATTCCTGCTGTAGCAAACTGGTTAAAATTAAGATACTACATCTGTACTGTACACAATAAATCATCCTCACAGAAAAGGACGGCCATCTCAATGCATCCCTTGTGTTACAGACCAGTTAACTCTTCATAAAGTAAATAAATTGAGAGAAATAATCGTGACCTCTCACTGTAATGGAATGGGCTACTTTCCATACTCAATCAACACTAATCAAACCAATGGCACACTGCATGGATTTAACAATAACATTTTGCAATATACAGTGCCTTCGGAAAGTATTCAGACCCCTTGACTTTTTCCACATTTTGGTACAGTAGGTTACATTTTGGTAGCCTTATTCAAAAATTGTTCAATTGTTTTTTTCCCTCATCAATCTACACACAACACCCCATAACAACAAAGAAAAAGCAGGATTTTAGAAATGTTTACTAATTTATAACAAAAAAACTGTGGCCTCCCAAGTGGTACAGACAAAACAAATGGAAAATGAAAAGTGGATCGGCAGTGGCTAGAGCAAGAGTGATATCATTGATGTATACAGAGAAAAGAGACTGCCCAAGAATTGAACCCTGTTGCACACCCACAGAGACTGCCAGAGTTCCGGACAACAGGCCCTCCGATTTGACAAACTGAACTATATCTGAAGTAGTTGGTGAACCAGGCAAGGCAGTCCTTTGAGAAACCAAGGCTGTTGAGTCTGCCAATAAGAATGCGGTGATTGACAGAGTCGAAGCCTTGGCGAGGTCGATGAAGACATTGTTGTCATGGCTGTGTGCTTAGGGTCGTGGTCCTATTGGAAGGTGAACCTACGCCCCAGTCTGAGGTCCTTAGTGCTCTAGAACAGGTTTTCATTAAAGATTTCTCTGTACTTTGCTCCCTTCATCTTTCCTGCTGCTGAAAAACATCCCCACAGCATGATGCTGCCACCACCATTATTCACTGTAGGGATAGTGCCAGGTTTCTTCTTGGCATTCAGGCCAAATAGTTCAATCTTGGTTTTATCAGACCAGAGAATCTTGTTTCTCATGGTCTGAGAGTATTTAGGTGCCTTTTGACAAACTCCAACTCCAAGCAAATTCCAAGAGTTCAGTTTGTCAAATCGGAGGGACTGTTGTCCAGAACTCTGGCAGTCTCTATGGGGGTGCCACAGGGTTCAATTCTCGGGCCAACTCTTTTCTCTGTATTTTGCTGTCATTTGCCATTTACTGAGGAGTGGCTTCCGTCTGGCCACTTTACCATAAAGGCCTGATTGGTGGAGTGCTGCAGAGATGGTTGTCCTTCTGGAAGGTTCTCCCATCTTCACAGAGGAACTCAAGGCCCTTCTCCCCCGATTGCTCAGTTTGGCTGGGCGGCAAGCTCTAGGGAGAGTATTGGCGGTTCCAAACTTCTTCCATTTAATAATGATGGAGGGCACTGTGTTCTTTGGGACCTTCGATGCTGCAGAAATTTGTGCCTCGACACAATCCTGTCTGGACAATTCCTTTGACCTCATAGCTTGGTAAAAAAATAAAAAAGATTTAACCTTTATTTAACTAGGCAAGTCAGTCAAGAACAAATTCTTATTTATACTGACGGCCTACAGAGGCCAAACCCGGACGACGCTGGGCCAATTGTGCGCCGCTCTATGGGACTCCCAATCAAGGCCGGTTGTGATACATCCTGGATTCGAACCAGGGTGTCTGTAGTGACGCCTCTAGCACTAAGATGCAGTGCCGTAGATCACTGTACCATGCACTGTCATGCACTGTTAATTGTCAACTGTGGGACATTATAGACAGGTGTGTGCTTTTCCAAAATGTGTCCAATCAATTGAATTTACCACAAGTGGACTCCAATCAAGTTTTAGAAACATCTCATGGATGATCAATGGAAACAGGAAGCACCTGAGCTCAATTTTGAGTCTCAAAGCAAAGGGTCTGAATAATTACGTAAATAAGGTTTTTATGTTTTTTATTTGTAATACATTTTCAAAAATGTCTAAAAAACTGGTTTTCTATTTGTCATTGCGGGGTTACTGTGTGTAGATTGCTGAGGATTATATTTAAAAAATATATATATATTTTCGAATAAAGCTGTAATGTAACAAAATGTGGGACAAGTCAAAGGATCTGAACACTTTCCGACCGAAGGCACCGTATACAGAACACAGTTATCAAGAGGGCTAGACTGTCTAGGTAGACTGTCTAAGTCTAGGTATGGGCAAAGGACAGAAAACACTGAGGTAGCTTGTAACCAGAAAATACAGTACAGTGAGTGTTATAAAGAATCCATGGTGTTGATCTGACCATGTGGTGTTAAAACGTAAATAACTCCCCAACACTCCAGGGTTTCCTTTCCAGGGTTCTTTTCGTGCCAAGATACCAGCAGCTGCAGTCTCCCCCCCTCTCTCTCTCTCTGTTTGTTTCTCTCCTCCACTCTTTCCCCCCCCCTCTCTCTCTCTCTCTCTCTCTCTCTCTCTCTCTCTCTCTCTCTCTCTCCTCTCCTCCACTCTTTCTTTCCTTCCCCCCCTCTCTCATTCTCTCTCTTTGTCTCCCATCTTTCTCTCCCTCCCCCTCTTTCTCCCCTCTCTCTCTCCCCCAACCTCTCTCTCTCTCTCATGCCCTGGTGTTGTGCCCTGGGCATCGCCCGGGAATGGATCCTCCATTCCAACACACACTCATTCCCCACCTAAACACACCAGGGTCAGCCAAGTGCCACTAACCAGCCACCCGACCAGCAGCCGGGCACAGCCTGGAACAGCCCCCTCGCTCTCACCCACATCAAATGTGTGGACTATGTGGTTCTAACTAACTGCTCTGCTGCTATTTAATGTGTGTGTGTGTGTGTGTGTGTGCGTGTGTGTGTGTGTGTGTGTGTGTGTGTGTGTGTGTGTGCGCGTGTGTGATCTGACAACTGAAGTAGCCCATACACACTCCATAATATCCACCTTCTCTGAAGTCAGAGGTCAGACAGGCCTTACATAAGCAAGCAGCAGAATGTCTGGATGTCTTCTCACTTTGAGGCTCCTGGAACCCCTTTTACAGCCTCCATTTAAAATTTACAGGGAGCCCGGTTATTTATATGTGAATAATATTTCACTTGTAGTGAAACAGTGGAAATACTGTTTTAAAGTTTCATTTTAATTCCTGGACTGGAAACTTGGTCTGGGCTGGCTGGTCGGCTGGCTCAGGTGGACACCGGGGTTACTAACAGACTTGGGCTCGTATTCCTACAGCATCTCAACACAGGAGAGCTAATCTAGGATCAATTACATTATGAAGAACAGACAGAAGGACCTGATCTTAGATCAGCACTCCAACTCTGAGACGCTTTGTGGATTTGGGCCCTGGAATCTTCTCTACAGGGGGAGAGTACAGAGGAACCAGACCTGCCTCTCACTGAGACACACACTGTGTGCTGGGAGCGAGGGAGAGGGAGGGAAAGAGAAGGAGGGATGGATAGAGGGAGAAGAAGAATGAGAGAAAGGTAGACTAATGACTCTGAGAACGCCGAAATGAACGACGGTGTTGGAAAGAGAATGTTGTGAACTTCCAAAATGTGTACCAGCAAAGCGTACCAGTGATACACGATCCTACATGTGTATCGGATGAACTGAATGGGTCTCCATCCTTTCATGAGTTATGTTCAGAAATACCATGAACTGACCTTTGCCAAGAAGACCAACTGATAGTGGATTTGAGACTGGAAAAGACTGACGAAAACCCTAAAAGTATATCAATAGCAAGAACCATGCAACACATCTGCTTCAGGCTGCAATGACCCACAAAGAGAGTGCTTTATATCTCCAAGGGACAAATCCACTGTCTGACTCCTATCTATACCCTCCATTTGGGCAGGAAGTGGGCCGTCACGGGTCCAGTCCAGATGATCTGTACATCGGAGAGAGTACGCCCAGGCAAAGGCTAAAATACCCTCACGGAGTGGAGCAGAATGGACCAACACTAGGGACTAATTGAAGTAGAAAAAAACGATGTGGAGCAGGAGAAGGAGAGCCGCTGCTCTACCAGCCAGCTGCGTGTCACATAACTCCTGGGTAATGAGCTTCAAACCCTCTTCCTCCCGGAAACCCCAGAATGGAGGAGGAGGAAGACAATTACAGAGTGAGTCCCTCTCTTTCTCAGGGTCTGTGACCTCGCTCTCTCTGCTGCCTGAAATAAAACACACTTACTAAATCAGTTTGGTCAGGCTGAGTGAGAGTGTTATGTACTTGAGTGAAGACCCAAAAGCGGTTTTAACAGAAAACAGAGTTCTTTAATGAAAAAACAGGAATGGCATAAATCCTCTTCCAACGTTGTCAATGGAACAAAAGAACGTTAGTATAATGCAGGATGCACCTGCCAGGCAGACTCCGACAGGATAGGACAAGGTGGAAGCAAACGAGACGACAGCTTGCTTCTGGCATGAAAAACACAAACGAGAATCAGACACTGAAAGTAGCAGGAACAGAGAGAGAAATAGAGACCTAATCAGAGGGGAAGAGAGAACAGGTGAGAAAGAGTGAATGAGCTAGTTAGGGGAGATGTAGAACAGCTGAAGAATGAGAGACAGAGAAGGTAACCTAAAAAGACCAGCAGAGAGAGACAGAGTGAAGAGAAAGGACAGGAACAGACATAACAAGACATGACAGTACCCCCCACTCACCGAGCGCCTCCTGGCGCACTCGAGGAGGAAACCTGGCGGCAACGGAGGAAATCATCGATCAGCGAACGGTCCAGCACGTCCCGAGAGGGAACCCAACTCCTCTCCTCAGGACCGTACCCCTCCCAATCCACTAGGTACTGATGACCACGGCCCCGAGGGCGCATGTCCAAAATCTTACGAACCCTGTAGATGGGTGCGCCCTCGACAAGGATGGGGGGAGGGACGAGCGGGGGCGCGAAGAACGGGCTTAACACAGGAGACATGGAAGACCGGGTGAACGCGACGAAGATAGCGCGGGAGAAGAAGTCGCACTGCGACAGGATTAATGACCTGAGAAATACGGAACGGACCAATGAACCATGGGGCCAACTTGCGAGAAGCTGTCTTAAGGGGAAGGTTCTGAGTGGAGAGCCATACTCTCTGACCGCAACAATATCTAGGACTCTTGGTCCTACGCTTATTAGCGGCCCTCACAGTCTGCGCCCTATTACGGCAAAGTGCCGACCTGACCCCCTTCCAGGTGCGCTCGCAACGCTGGACAAAAGCCTGAGCGGAGGGGACGCAGGACTCGGCGAGCTGAGATGAGAACAGCGGAGGCTGGTACCCGAGGCTACTCTGAAAAGGAGATAGACCGGTAGCAGACGAGGGAAGCGAGTTGTGGGCGTACTCTGCCCAGGGGAGCTGTTCTGACCAAGACGCAGGGTTACGAAAAGAAAGACTGCGTAAAATGCGACCAACAGTCTGATTGGCCCGTTCGGCTTGACCGTTAGACTGGGGATGAAAGCCGGACGAGAGACTGACGGAAGCCCCAATCAAACGGCAAAACTCCCTCCAAAATTGAGACGTGAACTGCGGACCTCTGTCGGAAACGACGTCAGACGGAAGGCCATGAATTCGGAAAACATTCTCGATAATGATCTGAGCCGTCTCCTTAGCAGAAGGGAGCTTAGCGAGAGGAATGAAATGAGCCGCCTTAGAGAATCTATCGACAACCGTAAGAATAACTGTCTTCCCCGCTGATGAAGGCAGTCCGGTGATAAAATCTAAAGCGATGTGAGACCACGGTCGAGAGGGAATGGGAAGCGGTCTGAGACGGCCGGCAGGAGGAGAGTTCCCAGATTTAGTCTGCGCGCAGACCGAACAAGCGGCGACAAATCGACGCGCGTCACGTTCCCGAGTGGGCCACCAGAAACGCTGGCGAATGGAAGCGAGCGTACCCGAACGCCGGGGTGGCCGGCTAACTTGGCAGAGTGGGCCCACTGAAGAACGGCCGGACGAGTAGGAACGGGAACGAACAGAAGGTTCCTAGGACAAGCTCGCGGCGACGGAGTGTGAGCGAGTGCTTGCTTTACCTGCCTCTCAATTCCCCAGACAGTCAACCCGACAACACGCCCCTCAGGGAGAATCCCCTCGGGGTCGGTGGAGACCTCAGAAGAACTGAAGAGACGAGATAAAGCATCAGGCTTGGTGTTTTTGAGCCCGGACGATAAGAAATAACAAACTCGAAACGAGCGAAAAACAGAGCCCAACGAGCCTGACGCGCATTAAGTCATTTGGCTGAACGGATGTACTCAAGGTTCCTATGGTCAGTCCAAACGACAAAAGGAACGGTCGCCCCCTCCAACCACTGTCGCCATTCGCCTAGGGCTAAGCGGATGGCGAGCAGTTCGCGATTACCAACATCATAGTTACGTTCTGACGGCGATAAGCGATGAGAGAAAAACGCGCAAGGATGGACCTTGCCGTCAGAGAGAGAGCGCTGAGAAAGAATGGCTCCCACGCCCACCTCTGACGCGTCAACCTCAACAACAAACTGACTAGAGATGTCAGGTGTAACAAGAATAGGTGCGGATGTAAAACGATTCTTAAGAAGATCAAAAGCTCCCTGGGCGGAAACGGACCACTTAAAGGACGTCTTAACAGAAGTAAGGGCTGTGAGGGGAGCTGCCACCTGACCGAAATTACGGATGAAACGACGATAGAAATTAGCGAAGCCCAGAAAGCGCTGCAGCTCGACGCGTGACTTAGGAACGGGCCAATCAATGACAGCCTGGACCTTAGCGGGATCCATCTTAATGCCCTCAGCAGAAATAACGGAACCGAGAAAAGGGACAGAGGCGGCATGAAAAGTGCACTTCTCAGCCTTCACATAAAGACAGTTCTCCAAAAGGCGCTGGAGGACGCGTCGCACGTGCTGAACATGAATCGAGAGAGACGGTGAAAAAATCAGGATATCGTCCATGTAAACGAAAACAAAAATGTTCAGCATGTCTCTCAGGACGTCGTTAACTAGTGCCTGAAAGACAGCTGGAGCGTTAACGAGGCCGAAAGGAAGAACCCGGTATTCAAAGTGCCCTAACGGAGTGTTAAACGCCGTCTTCCACTCGTCCCCCTCCCTGATGCGCACGAGATGGTAGGCGTTACGAAGGTCCAATTTGGTGAAAAACCTGGCTCCCTGCAGGATCTCGAAGGCTGAAGACATAAGAGGAAGCGGATAACGATTCTTAACTGTTATGTCATTCAGCCCTCGATAATCCACGCATGGGCGCAGGGACCCGTCCTTCTTCTGAACAAAAAAAAACCCCGCTCCGGCGGGAGAGGAGGAGGAGACTATGGTACCGGCGTCGAGCGAAACCGACAAATAATCCTCGAGAGCCTTACGTTCGGGAGCCGACAGAGAGTATAATCTACCCCGGGGGAGTAGTTCCCGGAAGGAGATCAATACTACAGTCATACGACCGGTGTGGAGGGAGAGAAGTGGCCTTGGAACGACTGAACACCGTGCGCAGATCGTGATACTCCTCCGGCACCCCTGTCAAATCGCCAGGCTCCTCCTGTGAAGAAGAGACAGAGGAAACAGGAGGGATAGCAGACATTAAACAGGTCACATGACAAGAAACATTCCAGGATAGGATAGTATTACTAGACCAATTAATAGAAGGGTTATGGCGCACTAGCCAGGGATGACCCAAAACAACAGGTGTAAAAGGTGAACGAAAAATTAAAAAAGAAATGGTTTCGCTATGATTACCAGAGACAGTGAGGGTTAAAGGCAGCGTCTCACGCTGAATCTTGGGGAGAGAACTACCATCTAAAGCGAACAAGGCCGTGGGCTCCCCTAACTGTCTGAGAGGAATGTCATGTTCCCGAGCCCAGGTCTCGTCCTTAAAACAGCCCTCCGCCCCAGAGTCTATCAAGGCACTGCAGGAAGCAGATGAACCGGGCCAGCGGAGATGGACCGGAAAGGTAGTGCGTGATCCAGAAGGAGAGGCCTGAGTAGTTGCGCTCACCAGTAGCCCTCCCCTTACTGATGAGCTCTGGCTTTTACTGGACATGAGGTGACAAAATGACCAGCGGAGCCGCAGTAGAGACAGAGGCGATTGGTGATTCTCCGTTCCTTCTCCTTGGCCGAGATGCGGATACCCCCAGCTGCATAGGCTCAGCATCCGAGCCGGCGGAGGAGGGTGGCAGTGATGCGGCAGGTGGCAGTGATGTGGAGAGGGGAGCAACGGAGAACGCGAGCTCCTTTCCACGAGCTCGGCGACGAAGATCAAACCGTCGCTCTATGCGAATAGCGAGAGCTATTAAGGAGTCCAGACTGGAAGGAACCTCCCGGGAGAGGATCTCATCCTTAACCTCGACGAGGAGACCCTCAAGAAAACGAGCGAGCAAAGCCGGCTCGTTCCAGTCACTAGAGGCAGCGAGAGTGCGAAACTCAATAGAATAATCCGTTATGGATCGATTCCCCTGACATAGGGAAGACAGGGCCCTGGAAGCCTCCTCCCCAAAAACAGAACGGTCAAAAACCCGTATCATCTCCTCCTTAAAGTCCTGGTACTGGTTAATACACTCAGCCCTCGCCTCCCAGATTGCCGTGCCCCACTCACGCGCCCGTCCGGTAAGGAGAGAAATGACGTAGGCGATGCGGGCTGCGCTCCTGGAGTAAGTGTTGGGCTGGAGAGAGAACACCACATCACACTGAGTGAGGAATGAGCGGCACTCAGTGGGCTCCCCAGAGTAACAGGGCGGGTTGTTGATCCTGGGCTCCGGAGACTCGGAAACCCTGGAAGTGGGCGGTGGATCGAGGTGGAGTTGGTGAACCCGTCTTGTGAGGTCGGAGACTTGGACGGCCAGGGTCTCAACGGCATGTCGAGCAGCAGACAATTCCTCCTCGTGTCTGCCTAGCATCGCTCCCTGGATCTCGACGGCGGAGTGAAAAGGGTCCGGAGCCGCTGGGTCCATTCTTGGTCTGATTCTTCTGTTATGTACTTGAGTGAAGACCCAAAAGCGGTTTTAACAGAAAACAGAGTTCTTTAATGAAAAAACAGGAATGGCATAAATCCTCTTCCAACGTTGTCAATGGAACAAAAGAACGTTAGTATAATGCAGGATGCACCTGCCAGGCAGACTCCGACAGGATAGGACAAGGTGGAAGCAAACGAGACGACAGCTTGCTTCTGGCATGAAAAACACAAACGAGAATCAGACACTGAAAGTAGCAGGAACAGAGAGAGAAATAGAGACCTAATCAGAGGGGGAAGAGAGAACAGGTGAGAAAGAGTGAATGAGCTAGTTAGGGGAGATGTAGAACAGCTGAAGAATGAGAGACAGAGAAGGTAACCTAAAAAGACCAGCAGAGAGAGACAGAGTGAAGAGAAAGGACAGGAACAGACATAACAAGACATGACAGAGAGAGAGTGTTGTGAGTGTTTAACCCTGACGGAGATGAGGATTCAGATGATAGTGTTAGTTGAAAGCTCAGAGCTTTTGCTTTCCTACTTTAGCCTGCCATTTAAATGTCTGAAACACGAATGATGTCCCCACAGAAAGAGGAAAGGGCGTAGGTTTCGGGGTCAATATAAACGAAAATGTGTGCGAGACGTCAATACTCAAGCGCACGGAGACATAGGATGTCGGGAGGACTTACAGTAATTGTCCATCACTTTTAGCACAGTAACATACAGTACCAGACAGCTTCGTCTCCCTCACTTCTTCCTCATAAAATGACGAAGTGAGTCATTTCGACTGGCCCGCGAACCAACCACAGGAGCCAAAGAGGTCTCTCAAGAAGCCAAAAGGAGTCGCTATCACACGGGAATCTTCTTTATCTCTGGAGACCGTCGCGAGCCTGTCTTCGATTAGTGGGATCGAAACAGACAAACGGAAACCCTGAAAGTGAATCCTGAAGAATACCCAGCACATCTGCACATCTCTGTTCCCACCCGACAGACAGCATCATTTCTATCTCTGACTGACAGATTCGCTGAGTCTAACAAATCCCTCTGTGCCTCTTCCTTAGTTCATCTTTCTCTTCCCATGTGGGGGGAAAAAAGGGGGAACAAACTGCATAAATCACAGTTATTTTGTTTGTTCTCTGAAAATTGCCATAGCTATCCTTTTAAGTCTAGATAAAATAGGAAACCTATCTTAAACTAAATATCTACTGTACTGATGTGCAGACGCAATGCCTGTGGTCCTCCTTTGTAAATGGGTGTGCGCTGTAGCCTAAAGCCTACTGTACGCCTTTTCTCTTCTAAAGACTAACAATTGAGACAGAACAAGTCAAACACACATCTGAACGGTCTCTAACTCTGGACCGCAGACACACCACTTGTGGCCAGACAAGGCCTCGTGTTGTGATTCTGTTGGGTGGGTTTTAAATCCCTGTGTTTTTAAAAGAGAAAACAACGTTCACACGCAAGGACACTTTCTGTTCTTAACAATAACATGACTTCACATGCCTTAAGACCGCAACCGACACTAAAAATGTCCAGTTAGCTGGGGCTAAAAAAAATTAAATTCACAAAGACCAAGGAACTGTAGCTACATGATAACATATTATACACCTCAATGTGACATATTGTCTCGAGGTCAACGGAGGAGTTCATGTCAAAAAAGGCAACTGATACCGTGGACAAATTTAGTTTGAGTATCCAGCAAATTTAGTTTGAGTATCCACACACACACACACACACACACACACACACACACACACACACACACACACACACACACACACACACACACACACACACACACACACACACACACACACACCACACACCTTCAGTCCCGAATCACTGAGCCCTCTGTCATCTTTCTCAGTCACCCTTAAGTTATTAACCGTGACACCATGGCCACCACCGGTTTCCATGACAACAGCACACACACACACACACAGCATTCCCTAATCATACAAAGGCCTTGTGGAATTCCGAGGCTATAGCCTAAGTCACAGAAAACCATAGAGCTGTAATGTACCACTGATATGAGGACTGGTGTCCAGCTGCCCAGATGTCTGGGGAAGGGGGGATACAGCGGCCCATCTGGCCAGGAACCTGGGGGGGGTCTGGGGGGAGACTTTCATGGGAAAACCCCTCCCCAGATGTCTCTCTGGATCCTCCAGACTGGTGTCCTGGATGGGAACTGTCGTCCAAGTCTGTCTTTCCTTCCCTGTTTAGCTGCTTACTGCATCTCATCCCCATAGAAATCTGAGTTTACCCAAATTGCTACATACCTCTGGTGTATTTTCTTGCACATTATGGTTGCGTCCCAAATAGAACCCAATTCCATATGTTGTGCACTACCTTCGACCAGGGCTTTGGAGATGCAGACTATACACTCAAAAAAAAGATGCTGTCTAGAACCTGAAAGGGTTCTGCGGCTGTCCCTATAGGAGAGCCCTTTGAAGAACCCTTTTCTACAGGAGGAACCTTTCTGGTTCCAGGTAGAACCCTTTTGGGTTCCAAGTAGAATTGTTTCTACAGAAAGCTCTACATGGAACCTAAAAGGCTTCTCACATGGGGACAGCAGAAAAACCCTTTTTTGTTTCCAGCTTCTTCAAGTTAGTCCAAGAAAACAAAGCAAACACCCACCAAAATAACAGCAAAAACACAGGTTTTTCTTGTTCCTAGAAGATTAGTTGCACAATGGGTCAAGTTGACTTCAGAGATGGCTGTCAACTGACAAATACATGAATAACAAAATAATAATTACCCAATCAACACTCATAACTCCCTTTTGTTGCCACTATTCATATTCCCATGAACCTCATATTTTCCAAGTGCTTTCATGACTGTTTCTCTCTCTCACACACACAGACATACACACACACACACACACACACGCACAAACGCACACACGCACACACGCACACACACACACACACACACACACACACGCACACACACACACACACACACACACACACACACACACACACACACACACACACACACACACACACACACACACACACACACACACACACACACACACACACACACACACACACACGCACACACACACAGAGTAGCTATAATGACACGTTTACCTGGTGGGCCAGTGGCGTTCACAGGCCTTTCCACTAATCACTCCCGCTGACAGAACAGAGAACACAGCAGCAGCAGCTGTAGGCCTCTAATACATTAGACAGTGTTAACAACGAGAGGGGTTAACTAACTAACAGATAAAGTACATGGACGCTTAGAGGACGCTATACATCATCCAACACTTACGGTTCAACCACATACATACGCATCATACAGACACACATACAAATATACACACACTTATTCCACTGAGGAACATTACTGTTTTAAGAGTAGACAGACCAGGGTGTCAGGAATGGACAGGGGGTTGAGGTGGGGGATGGTGGAGGGTTCGCAGTTCAGGCAGTGGAGCTGTGTTCACTCATATGGGTCCTGGTTTGGACTGATAGCTGAAAGTGAGGGAAAGAGTGTAAGAGTGTATGAGAGAGCGAGATAAAGAGGGAAATATATACACTACTCAAAAAAATAAAGGGAACACTTAAACAACACAATGTAACTCCAAGTCAATCACACTTCTGTGAAATCAAACTGTCCACTTTGGAAGCAACACTGATTGACAATTTCACATGCTGTTGTGCAAATGGAATAGACAACAGGTAGAAATTCTAGGTAATTAGCAAGACACCCTCAATAAAGGAGTGGTTCTGCAGGTGATAACCACAGACCACTTCTCAGTTCCTATACTTCTTGGCGGATGTTTTGGTCACTTTTGAATGCTGGCTGTGCTTTCACTCTAGTGGTAGCATGAGACGGAGTCTACACCCACACAAGTGGCTCTGGTAGTGCAGCTCATCCAGGATGGCACATCAATGCGAGCTGTGGTAAGAAGGTTTGCTGTGTCTGTCAGCGTAGTGTCCAGAGCATGGAGGCGCTACCAGGAGACAGGCCAGTACATCAGGAGATGTGGAGGAGGCCGTAGGAGGGCAACAACCCAGCAGCAGGACCGCTACCTCCGCCTTTGTGCAAGGAGGAGCAGGTGGAGCACTGCCAGAGCCCTGCAAAATGACCTCCAGCAGGCTACAAATGTGCATGTGAATGCTCAAACGGTCAGAAACAGACTCCATGAGGGTGGTATGAGGGCCCGATGTCCACAGGTGGGGGTTGTGCTTACAGCCCAACACCGTGCAGGACGTTTGGCATTTGCCACTGATGGGCAAATTTGTCACTGGCGCCCTGTGCTCTTCACAGATGAAAGCAGGTTCACACTGAGCACATGTGACAGACGTGACAGTCTGGAGACGCCATGGAGAACGTTCTGCTGCCTGCAACATCGTCCAGCATGACCGGTTTGGCGGTGGGTCAGTCATGGTGTGGGGTGGCATTTCTTTGGGGGGCCTCACAGCCCTCCATGTGCTCGTCAGAGGTAGCCTGACTGCCATTAGGTACAGAGATGAGATCCTCAGACCCCTTGTGAGACTATATGCTGGTGCGGTTGGCCCTGGGTTCCTCCTAATGCAAGACAATGCTAGACCTCATGTGGCTGGAGTGTGTCAGCAGTTCCTGCAAGAGGAAGGCATTGATGCTATGGACTGGCCCGCCCGTTCCCCAGACCTGAATCCAATTGAGCACATCTGGGACATCATGTCTCACTCCATCCACCAACGCCACGTTGCACCACAGACTGCCCAGGAGTTGTAGGGAGGTCATACAGGCACGTGGAGGCCACACACTACTGAGCCTCATTTTGACTTGTTTGAAGGACATTACATCAAAGTTGGATCAGCCTGTAGTGTGGTTTTCCACTTTAATTTTGAGTGTGACTCCAAATCCAGACCTCCATGGGTTAATAAATTTGATTTCCATTGATAATTGTTGTGTGATTTTGTTGTCAGCACATTCAACTATGTAAAGAAAAAAGTATTTAATAAGAATATTTTATTCATTCAGATCTAGGATGTGTTATTTTAGTGTTCCTTTTATTTTTTTGAGCAGTGTATATATATACACAGTGGGGCAAAAAAGTATTTAGTCAGCCACCAATTGTGCAAGTTCTCCCACTTAAAAATATGAGATAGGCCTGTAATTTTCATCATAGGTACACTTCCACTATGACAGACAAAATGAGAAGGAAAAAAATCCATAAAATGACATTGTAGGATTTTTAATGAATTTATTTGCAAATTATGGTGGAAAATAAGTATTTGGTCAATAACAAAAGTTAATCTCAATACTTTGTTATATACTCTTTGTTGGCAATGACAGAGGTCAAACGTTTTCTGTAAGTCTTCACAAGGTTTTCACACACTGTTGCTGGTATTTTGGCCCATTCCTCCATGCAGATCTCCTCTAGAGCAATGATGTTTTGGGGCTGTTGCTGGGCAACACGGACTTTCAACTCCCTCCAAAGATTTTCTATGGGGTTGAGATCTGGAGACTGGCTAGGCCACTCCAGGACCTTGAAATGCTTTTTATGAAACCACTCCTTATATTTTGGTTTCATCTGACCATATGACAGTCTCCCAATCTTCTTCTGGATCATCCAAATGCTCTCTAGCAAACTTCAGACGGGCGTGGACATGTACTGGCTTAAGCAGGGGGACACGTCTGGCACTGCAGGATTTGAGTCCCTGGCGGCGTAGTGTGTTACTGATGGTAGGCTTTGTTACTTTGGTCCCAGCTCTCTGCAGGTCATTCACTAGGTCCCCCCATGTGGTTCTGGGATTTTTGCTCAACGTTCTTGTGATCATTTTGACCCCACGGGGTGAGATCTTGCGTGGAGCCCCAGATCGAGGGAGATTATCAGTGGTCTTGTATGTCTTCCATTTCCTAATAACTGCTCCCACAGTTGATTTCTTCAAACCAAGCTGCTATTGCAGATTCAGTCTTCCCAGTCTGGTGCAGGTCTACAATTTTGTTTCTGGTGTCCTTTGACAGCTCTTTGGTCTTGGCCATAGTGGAGTTTGGAGTGTGACTGTTTGAGGTTGTGGACAGGGGTCTTTTATACTGATAACAAGTTCCAACAGGTGGCATTAATACAGGTAACGAGTGGAGGACAGAGGAGCCTCTTAAAGAAGAAGTTACAGGTCTGTGAGAGCCATAAATCTTGCTTGTTTGTAGGTGACCAAATACTTATTTTCCACCATAATTTGCAAATAAATTCATAAAAATCCTACAATGTGAGTTTCTGGATTTTTTTTCTTCTCATTTTGTCTGTCATAGTTGAAGTGTACCTATGATGAACATTACAGGCCTCTCTCATCCTTTTAAGTGGGAGAACTTGCACAATTGGTGGCTGACTAAATACTTTTTTTGCCCCACTGTATATATATATATATATATATATATATATATATATATATATATATAGAGAGAGAGAGAGAGAGGGGCCCTTGTTCCAGAGTACAGCTGCAGACTTCCTGAACCCCCCCGTCCCATCCCGTCCCCATTCAGACCCCTGCCCCTGAGCCTCAGACAGAGCATGTGCCCCCTCTTCATCACCTCTCCCTGCAGGACCTAACGCTGGACAGACCACAAAACACCCTGACACCCAGACATTAACACAACGCCTACTGAGAGATGGGGCCAATGCTAAAGGAGAGGAGAGAGGGGAGGAGGGAGAGGAGAGAGAGACAGAGAGGGATAGAGACAGAGAGGGATAGAGTCCGAGGCGCTCAGACAAAAAGAGGTCATACAAAAAAGAGTCAGAAAGGGCATACGTGTGTGTGTGTGTGTGTGTGTGTGTGTGTGTGTGTGTGTGTGTGTGTGTGTGTGTGTGTGTGTGTGTGTGTGTGTGTGTGTGTGTGTGTGTGTGTGTGTGTGTGTATGTGTGTCTGTGTCAGACATCTTTTGTTATGAGCAGGCAGATATATCAGATATATCTTGATTTTATTTTAGGAAATCTGTTCCCAAATATTCCCAAGCATAATAGGCTGCATTTACACAAGCAGCACAATTCTGATCTTATTTACATTAATTGGTATTTTGAACGATCACATCAAATATTTTTCTGAGCTGATATGATTGGTGAAAATACCAAATTAGTGAGAAAAGTAAGCCTGTGTAAACGCAGCCATAGAGAGACATACTGTATGTGATCGTGTCCCAATCTAATCAAGGTTTGAAAAATGTATTTGGGCTTCATGTGGTCAATTATTTGTAATTATGTTCTGCCCACGGCCGTATATTGTTGGGGACCCCTGGTCTAGCGTGTTTATTGTGAGTGTGTGTCTAGCGTGTGTCTGTGTGTGTGTAGCATGCCTGTCTCTGTCTTCGCCTTCTGAGTATGTGTGTTGTCACTGTGCCCTTGTATGGTAGGCCTCTGGGCAGCCCCCAGGAAGAGGAATTAGAGCACATTTAACAAAGGGTGTTTCTACTCGGTGTAATGGCTACTTACACAGAGTAGGGGGAGGGGGGGGGGGGACAAGGAGTGGATGGAGGTGTGTTAATGATGAGCAGTTAGCCTGTGCCTAATGCTACTGGCAGTTTCACGGCTGCTCGTATTTCAAGCCGCCCTACACACACGCAGAACACACAAATTAGCGCACACACACACACACACACACACACACACACACACACACACACACACACACACACACACACACACACACACACACACACACACACACACACACACACACACACACAGCCTGTTTACAAAAAGAACTGCGTTTGTTTTACGGACCTTTCACCGAGTCCCTGTCCTCCATCACATTCCCTCTCTCAAAGTCATCAGTTAAAGCTTTATGGACCTACAGTATAAGGCTACACTTATACAGGCAGCCCAATTCTGATCTTTGTTCCAAGAAATGGTCTTCTGACCAACCTTTTGGCCAATATCAAATCCTTTCACATCAGATACTTTTCAGAGCTGATCTGATATCTAATTATCTAATTAGTGAAGAAAAGAGCAGAATCGAGCTGCCTGTGGGTTGTTCCACAAAACGGGTGCTTTTTGGACATGCAAACTCTTTAAGAAATCCACTTTATAACATCTCTTTATTCAGCATTGATTTGCACGGAGGATGCGTTTAGCCTACGGAAAAACACATTTTCTCATCTCAGGCAATAAAATCCTATGAAGTAAGATAATTTAACCTTACTAGTATGTAACTGCCTAACTATTTAAAATCAGGTTTGAGATAAATCCAAAATGATGTAATTGATCAAGTATCCTTGTACAATTAAATTCACATATAACATCAAACTGATAAGGTTATTGTTGGGCCTCTAACAGGGTTGACGATAACACAGCATCAAAATGACTTTAAAATGATGGTGAAACTTGGAGATATTTCTGGATTAAGTGCATTGTCGAGAAGGAACCTGCAAAGTAAGCATTTTGTTGGAGGACGTATACCATACATACTACTAATAACACTTGAAACTGAATAGGGTGTTGGGCCACCGCAAGCTACCAGAAAAGCTTCAATGTGCCTTGGCATAGATTCTACAAGTGGACCTAAACCATGGCAGGAAAATGCACACCACACCATAACACATTGTGCGTTGTAGCCATAGACAGCAAGAAAAGTAACGTCCCTTTTCCAGGACCCTGACTTTCAAAGATCATTCGTAAAAATCCAAATAACTTCACAGATCTTCATTGTAAAGGGTTTAAACACTGTTTCCCATGCTTGTTCAATGAACCATAAACAATTAATGAACATGCACCTGTGGAAATATAGTTAAGACACTAACAGCTTTAAGGCAATTAAGGTCACAGTTATGAAAACTTTGGATACTAAAGAGGCCTTTCTACTGAATCTGAAAAACACCAAAAGAAAGATGCCTATGCTCCCTGCTCATCTGCGTGAACGTGCCTTAGGCATGCTGCAAGGAGGCATGAGGACTACAGATGTGGCTAGGGCAATAAATTGCAATGTCCGTACTGTGAGACGCCTAAGAGAGCGCTACAGGGAGACAGGATGGACAGCTGATCGTCCTCGCAGTGGCAGACCACGTGTAACAACACCTACACAGGATCAGTACATCCGAACATCACACCTGTGGGACAGGTACAGGATGGCAACAACAATTGCCCGAGTTACACCAGGAACGCACAATCCCTCCATCAGTGCTCAGATTGTCCGCAATAGACTGAGAGACTTGTAGGCTTGTAGGCCTGTTGTAAGGTAGGTCCTCACCAGACATTCCCGGCAACAACGTCGTCTATGGGCACAAACCCACCATCGTTGGACCAGACAGGACTGGCAAAAAGTGCTTTTCACTGACGAGTCACGGTTTTGTCTCACCAGGGGTGATGGTCGGATTTGAGTATATCGTCGAAGGAATGAGTGTTACACCGAGGCCTGTACTCTGGAGCGGGATCAATTTGGAGATGGAGGGTACATCATGGTCTGGGGCGGTGTGTCACAACATCACCGGACTGAGCTTGTTGTCATTGCAGGCAATCTCAATGCTGTGTGTTACAGGGAAGATGTCCTCCTCCCTCAAGTGGTACCTTTCCTGCAGGCTCATCCTGACATGACCCTCCAGCATGACAACGCCACCAGCCATATTGCTGGTTCTGTGAGCTATTTACCTCAAGACAGGAATGTCAGTGTTCTGTCATGACCAGCGAAGAGCCCGGATCTCAATCCCATTGAGCACATCTGGGACCTGTTGGATCTGAGGGTGAGGGCTAGGGCCCTTCCCCACAGAAATGTCCAGGAACTTGCAGTTGCCTTGGTGGAAGAGTGGAGTAACATTTCACAGCAAGAACTGGCACATCTGGTGCAGTCCATGAGGAGGAGATGCACTGCATTACTTAATGCAGCTGGTGGCCACACCAGATACTGACGGTTACTTTTGATTTTGACTCTCCCTTTGTTCAGGGACACATTATTCAATTTCTGTTAGTCACATGTCTGTGGAACTTGTTCAGTTTATGTCTCAGTTGTTGAATCTTGTTATGTTCATACAAATATTTACACATGTTAAGTTTGCTGAAAATAAACGCAGTTGACAGTGAGAGGACGTTTCTTTTTTTGCTGAGTTTATAATCCATAGAAGGGTTTTGGAACCTCTTACCCTGGCAATTTGACTGTTTAACTCATGGGTACACTATCAATGGCTGCCAGTCCTGACTTGAATGGGAACTGCCATCTATCGATTATATTTCTATGGTTGGTTGAGGCTGTCAGTTTGCCACATTTCAAAATACTATCGCGGGAAAAACGTACAGTTTGGAAAGCAAACTGCTGAAAAGAGAACGCTAATCTGCAGAACCAATAGAAACAATCTTTTCTGAACAACTCCCAATTTTGATCGAACAGTATCTTAGATTCTGATGTCTTGTCACGTAAACGACATAGAATTGCATGAAATGCATTCATGAAAGGCCAATTGTTTTACGGACCCAGCAAAAAAGAAATCCCCATGTGTGGAAATCCTGAAAATGCCTCTGCTCAACTGTAACCTATGCCACATTTAAAATGTTATGGTTTAAGTATTAGGCTTCTATGCACCGAATCGCATCTTTGTGCCTGGATTTGTTTACAGAAAATTAGGGTGTGCCGGGAACATGGGGGGAGCTATAAAAGCCCAAAGTCCAGGGGCCTATGATTTCTTAATCTGGCCCTGACTCTATGGGAGACACAAATTCTCCCAATAACTGAAACAACTAAAGCTTGATATTGTCACACCCTAATCTGTTTCACCTGTCCTTGTGATTGTCTCCACCCCCTCCAGGTGTCGCCTATTGTCCCCAGTGTATTTATCCCCGTGTTTCCTCTGTGCCAGTTCGTCTTGTATGTTAGTCAAGTCAACCGGCGTGGTTTTTCCCCAGTACTCCGTTTGTGATTCTCTTTTCGATAGTTTTCCCGGTTTTGACCCCTGCCTGACTCTGGACTACTTTCCCGCCTGCCTGATCATCCTGCCTGTCCTGACCTTGATTCTGCCTGCCCTTTGGTACCTCTTTGACCCTTTTTCCTGTCCACAACCATTCTCTTGCCTTACCCTATTGGATGAATAAATACTGTAAGAGTCCAACCATCTGCTTCCTGTGTCTGCATCTGGGTCTCGGCTTGTGCCATGATAGATATAGAACGAATCTCTCTGCATAACTCTCAAGCCAATAACTCAGCAAATAGGCTCTGTTTCTCTCAGGGGTGATGGCGCCAGTCCAGTCTGGCATCGTCCACCCATTGACTGCTAGGGGCATCAGCCCCCTCCACAACAACAGAGCCCCCCCCCAAATAAATCTCCCCCAGTCCTCAAATAACAACAGCAACAGAAAAAAAACACAAATCTAAACCTCCAACCCATCAATTTAAGAAATGAGGAGGCCCCCTCTTGACCCTCCAACTTCTAAGTGTCCTCAGAGAATCTCAGGCATTCGCCAGGACGGTCTCCACTGCCAAAGAAAAAGAACGTTTCTTTGGACCGTCACGCCGATGTTTGTTGAGCAACTTGTTGACTTTTGGCAGTTTTTTCTTTCTTTCTGTGGACGCATTGCCATTGGTTGTTGGGGGGGTGGGGTATGGGGGGGGGTAGAGGCTCATAGTTAGGAAGAGATCCTTCATGGTAACATTTACATAACCTTAGCAGACATACGCACACACACACACAAACACGCATACAGGCAAACGCATACACACACACACACAGCTGAAGAAGTGTGTGTAGGGTGTCGTCTGACAGTGTAAACACGTGTATTGTATTGCTTCCTAAGGCAAGCTCCAGACGCCCATCTATCATATTACTTCTATAGTAGTTATTGCTTTTGTATGAATGGGCCATAGCAAGTAGTGTATGTGAATATAAGTCAAAACAGAAAAAGGGGTTTATGTCTGATCCCGGTAACATCAAAACTGACCTGGGTTCAGAATAGCTATGAGTGAAATTGCTCAATATAAAAGACAAATGTTTGGTTTACGTTGGCTAACCAAACGCAAAGCAGGTCATTGGCAAGACAATGCTACTGGTGTTAGCCAGAATCTGGATTTTCAGATTTGGGAGGCCTCAAAAGTACAGCGGAAAAGTTTGAGCATTTTATCACTTTATGTCTGGCTCAGGACAAGTCTACACCCCTGAACTGAAGCTCACACTCTCCCAGTGATTATCTCTCTAAGGACCGTAGCTCTGTTGCCGATCCAGCAAATCACTGACTCGCTGGATAAGGACAGGAGTACATCAATCAGCCAGAGTCCGGTGATTCTCTCTCTACGTATCGGGGCCGTTTCTGGACCCTGTCTGTCTCTGGAACCAATCGTCTTTCACCCTGAGATGGGGAACACTGTAGCTGTTCTCTGTCTGTTTGACCTGCCTGATCCACAACTCAGTGGGTGGCTGGGTGCGTCCCAATAGTAATTGGGCTATCGGACGTTTCCACCATCTTTTTTAAATTTCCTTTGAAGTCAGTGAAGGGGAGTGAACAAGTGCATACTTCAGGAAGAAGGAGAGATAACTGGGACATAACCTTTGAGATAGGGAACATTGTAGCTTGTTGTCTGACACAAGACTCTGTGAGAATGCGGGGAGAGAAGAGCTGGAGAGAGTCGGATAATGAATGGACTGTTAGGGCTTCTCATGCATTCCTCTAGTCCCATACCAAACGCTTGTCCCGATCGCATTTACACTACATTACTAGTACTGCACACAGGAGACGTAACAGGGGGTTAGAGGAGAGGAGGGGGAGGAGGAGGACGATTGCAGCATTCATCCTCTTCCCTGGAATTCTCTATCCTTTCCAGCATATCCAAGATTCCTATCCTTGTTCTCGTTTTTGTCACTTTTATTCCAGCGTCTGATTTATGTGCACCTCGAGGCTTCCTCCTCCTAGAATCTCATCGGACCAGTCTGACGAGAGAAAATATTTAACATTGTGAGCTTAGAGGAAACCCCCCCCCCCAGGTTCACGGTAGACTCAAGCTGGCACACGTCACACACACACACACACACACACACACGCACGCACGCATGCACACACACACACACATCTTGGACATCAGTTTTGATAATTTTAAAAAGGAGCACAATAAAATAACAATGACGAGGCTGTATACAGGGGGTACCGATACCGAGTCAGCGTGAGTGGGAACAGGTTAGTCGAGGTCACTTGTGCACGTAGGTAGAGGGGAAGTGACGATGCAGAGATAACAAACAGCGAGTAGCACCAGTGTACAAAACAAATGGGGGAGGGGGGGGGGTCAATCTAAAGACTCCAGTGACCATTAGATTAATTGTTCAGCAGTCTTATGGCTTGGGAGTAGAAGCTCCCAAGGAGAATTTCGGTACCGCTTGCCGTGCAGTAGCAGAGAAAACAGTCTATGACTTGGGTGACTGAAGTCTTTGACAATTTTTTGGGCTTTCTTCTGACACCGCCTGTTATACAGGTCCTGGATGGCAGGATGCTTGGCCCAGTGATGTACTGGGCCGTACGCACTACCCTCTGTTGCGCCTTACGGTCAGATGCTGAGCAGTTGCCATACCAGGTGGTGATACAATGCTCTCGATGGTGCAGATGTATAATTTTTTGTCGTGCCCTCTTCACGACTGTCTTGGTGTGTTTGGTCCATGATAGTTTGTTGGTGATGTGGACACCAAGGAACTTGAAACTCTCGACCCAATAGGCTGTCTCATCGTTGTCGACCTACCACTGCTGTGTCGTCAACAAACTTAATGATGGTATTGGAGTTGTGTTTGGCCACGCAGTCGTGGGTGAACAGGGAGTACAGGAGGGACTAAGTACACACCCCTGAGGGATCCCAGTGTTTAGTATCAGTGTGGCGGATCTGTTGTTACCTACCCTTACCACCTGGGGGCGGCCCGTCAGGAAGTTCAGCATCCATTTGCAGAGGGAGGTGTTTAGTCCCAGGGTCCTTAGCTTAGTGATGAGCTTCGTGGGCACTATGATGTTGAATGCTGAGCTGTAGTCAATGAACAGCATTCTCATATAGGTGTTCCTCTTGTCCAGGTGGGAAAGAGCAGTGTGGAGTGCGATTGAGATTGTGTCTTCTCTGGATCTGTTGGGGCGGTATGCGAATTGGAGTGGGTCTAGGGTGTCCGGGAGGATGCTGTTGATGTGAGCCATGACCAGCCTTTCAAAGCACTTCATGGCTACCAACGTGAGTACTACAAGGCGGTAGTGATTTACCTTTGCTTCCTTGGGCACAGGAACTATGGTGGTCTGTTTGAAACATGTATATAATCAAATTTGATTGGTCACATACACATGCGTAGCAGATGTTATTGCGAGTGTAGCGAAATGATTGTGCTTCTAGTTCAGACAGTGCAGTAATATCTAACAAGTAATCTAACAATTCCACAACAACTACCAAATACACACGAATCTAAGTAAAGGGATGGAATAAGATTATATACATATAAATATAATGATGAGCGATGATCAAGCGGCGTAGGCAAGATGTAATAGAATACAGTATACAGGATGAGTAATGCAAGATATGTAAACATTATTAAAATGCCATTCTTAAAGTGACTAGTGATCTATTTGCTAAAGTGGCCAATTATTTCAAGTCTGTATGTAGGCAGCAGCCTCTCTGTGTTAGAGACGGCTGTTTAACAGTCTGATGGACTTGAGATAGAAGCTATTTTTCAGTCTCTCGGTCCCATCATTGATGCACCTGTACTGACCTCACCTTCTGGATGGTAGCGGGGTCAACAGGCAGTGGTTCGTAGGTATTAGAGACTCGGTCAGGGAGAAGTTGAAAATGTCAGTGAAGACACTTGACAGTTGGGCCACGCATGCTTTGAGTACACGTCTTGGTAATCTGGCCCTGAGGCTTTGTGAATGTTGACCTGATTAAAAGTCTTGCTCACATCAGCTACCGAGAACATTATCACACAGTCGCCCAGAACAACTGGTGCTCTCGTGTATTCTTCAGTGTTGTTTGCCTCAAACTGAGCATAAAAGGCATTTAGCTCTTCTGTTAGGCTCACGTCACTGGGCAGCTCGCGTCAGGTTTCCCTTTGTAGTCCGTAATAGTTTTCAAGCCCTGCCACATCTGAAGAGCATCAGAGCCGGTGTAGTAGGATTCAATCTTAATCTTGTATTGACCCCTCTGCTTGTTTGATGGTTCGTCTGAGGGCATAGCGGGATTTCTTATAAGCATCCGGATTAATGTCCCGCTCCTTGAAAGTGGCAGCTCTAGCCTTTAGTTCAATGCGGGTGTTGCCTGTAATCCATGGCTTCTGGTTGGGATATGTACGTACGGTCACTGTGGGGACGACGTCATCGATGCACTTGTTGATGAAGCCGATGACTGAGGTGGTATATTCCTCAATGCCGTTGGATGAATCCCAGAACATATTCCAGTCTTTGCTAGCAAAACAGTCCTGTTGCGTATTATCCACGTCATCTGACCACTTCTGTATTGAGTGAGTCACTGGTACTTCCTGCTTTAGTTTTTGCCAAATGGAGGTCGGGGGAGAGCTTTGTATGCATCTCTGTGTATGGAGTAAAGGTGGTCTAGAGTTTCTTTTCCTCTCGTTGCACATGTGACATGCTGGTAGAAAGGTCAAACTGATTTAAGTTTGTCTGCATTAAAGTCCCTGGCCACTAGCAGCGCCGCTTCTGGATGAGCATTTTCTTGTTTGCTTATGGCCTTATAGAGTTGGTTGAGTGTGGTCTTAGTACCAGCATCGGTCTGTGGTGGTAAATAAACAGCTACGAATAATATAGAGGAGAACTCTCTTGGTAGATAGTGTGGTCTAAAGCTTATCATAATGTACTCAGGCGAGCAATAACAATACCGAGACTTCTTTAATATTATACATTGATCACCAGCTGTTATTGACAAATAGACACACCCCCCCACCCATCATTTTACCAGACGTAGCTTCTCTGTTCTGCCTGTGCATGGAAAAATCCCGGCAGCTCTATGTTACCCGTGTTGTTGTTCAGCCGCGACTCGGTGAAATAGGAGATATTACAGTTTTTAATGACCTGTTGGTAGGATAATCTTGATCGTAGGTCGGATAATCTTATAATCTTATAGGTCATAATTTTATGACCTAATCTTATAGGTCGGATAATCTTATAGGTCATTGATTTTATTTTCTTGGCCAATAAAATGGGCAGTTAGAGTTTACTCGCTCGCCTATGTATTCTCAGAAGGCAGCCTGACCTCCGACCCTTTTTTCTCAGTCTTTTCTTCACGCAAATGACTGAGTTTTGGGCCTGTTCCCGGGAAAGCAGTATATCCTTCTCGTCAGACTCGTTAAAGGAAAAAGCATATTCCATTTCGAGGTGAGTAATCACTGTTCTGATGTCCAAAAGTTATTTTTGATTATAAGGGACGGTAGCAGCGGCATTATGTACAAAATAAGTTTTAACAAAAAAGTTACAAACAACGCAAAATAGCACATGTAAAACGCCATCCTCTTCGGCGCCATTGAACATTCCATCTACAATATCAGGTCCCCCACCATCCAAATACTCCAGTAATTCCAGTCTCCAGCCTAAAGTCTAGACAACACCATCTCTGCCAACAACAGCACAGCCCAGCGGTGCTGACACTGACGACCTACTTAGACCCCTGGCAACCCTAAAGCCCAGACGCTACCCACAACCCCAACAACACCAACCGCTAAGCCTGGTGGTGTTTCAGAGACACCCAGAAACACAACACCAACATCAATATCAAATCCTGTTCCATGTCTGATCATGGCCAGTATGCGGGTCTGAATCATATACTGTGGGTGGCTGTTGTTTTTATCATTCCAGAAAGTCCATTTCAACTAAGGTTTGTATGCAGTAGCACATTTATGTACAGAACATATCAGGTTTTATGCCTTGGGCATTTGAAAGAAAATGGTAGAGATTTGTTATGGTCGTATAGATTTGCCTGCCTATCGGCTAGACCAGGGATATTCAAATCTCACCGCAGTACTGCTGGTTTTCTGTTCTACCTGATAATGAATTGCACCCACCTGGTGTCCCAGGTCTAAATCAGTCCCAGAATACAGAGGAAGGGGAACTGGCTTGGAGGTGCAGATTTGAATTTGAGACGGCTAGACAGACAGAGAGACAGGAAGCAGTGTGGTCTAGCTTAGCGTCACACGGCGTCTTCCTCCCTTAGAGCCCGGATGTCTGTCTGTCTGCTTACACGCACGCACACATCCACCCACACACAGCCTGCTCTCTGCAATTCATTAAACCGTGAAACAGCAATTAATAAGCAGACCGACCTTTCGTCTTGACATCTGATTTTGATTTGGGAGGCGTTCGCCATGATGAACCTGATGGTCTCTCCTCTCAACATATTTCAGGGGCGGTGTTACATTTTTGTTCTAACCTAGCAGTAACAGCACAACTAATTCAACTAATCATCAAGCCCCCTCATTTGTTGAACCAGGTGTGCTGGTGCTGGGCTCGAACAAAACGGTGCACATTGTGCTAATAATGTGCACAAAATGGTCCCTGCAATCCAGAGAGAAAACAGCCTTGATTGTTACCCATTTACTTCTGTAAAGAAGAGATTGTTGGCTAGTTTCGCTCCAATTAGAAAACGGGATAATCATCTGATTTGCTACTGGCGCCTTCCCTCCCGCCCCTCTGGGTTACGGGTGATCGCTATCCAACAATGCTGATGGTTAATACAGCTGTCAGTCATCGTGTGGGCCCGTTGTTTGTTTTTCGTTCTGCAGCCTCCTAACTCTCCAACAATGACAGAGCTTACTAACTGTGTTGATCACCGAGGAGCCAGTTGATTAAATCGTCGGCCCAGGCGTGTTGTTGGGCTGCCTCAGACTAGACTGTCTTTCAACAAATGTCTTTGTAATGTCTGCTAATGTTCTCCTACATCTAATACAGATTCTGAAAAGATCAGACATGCTTACACAGGAGAGAATGAAAGAGGTTAGAATGTGTTAAGCTGGAAGCAATGTACATGCAACGTGTGTGTATGCTCAGCTGAGGATGGGGGCAGAGACACAGAGAGGGAGGGAGAGAGACAGAGAGGGTGGAGAGAGAGAGAGGGGGAGAGAGAGAGAGGGGGGTGGGAGAGAGAGAGGGGGGGGGGACAGAGGGGGTGAGACAGAGGGGGAGGGGTGAGGGAGAGAGAGAGAGAGAGGGGGTAGGAGAGAGAGGGGGGTGTGTGAGAGAGAGAGAGAGAGAGAGAGAGGGGGGTGAGGGTGAGAGAGAGGGGGGGAGAGAGAGAGAGAGAGGGAGTGGGGGAGGGTGAGAGAGAGAGGGTGGAGAGAGATTGGGTGGAGAGAGAGAGAGAAAGGAGAATGCGAGAGAGAACAAGAGAGAGAGGGGGGGAAGAGAGAAGTGGGGTGGAGAGAGAGAGAGAGAGAGAGAGAGAAAGGAGAATGAGAGAGAGACCAAGAGAGAGGGGGTAGAGAGAGAAGGGGGTGGAGAGAGAGAAAGGAGAATGAGAGAGAGACCAAGAGAGAGAGAGTGAGACCCCTGCCAGGCTTCTCTACACACTGATAGGTCTAGGGTCAACACACACGCGCACACACACACACACACACACACACACACACACACACACACACACACACACACACACACACACACACACACACACACACACACACACACACACACACACACACACACACACACACACACACAAACAAAACACACAGCCCAGGGTCAGCTCATACACCTTGGGGAAATCCTGTATTTCTAGATCAGGATCTCAGTACAGACTGCCTACACGGCCTCCTTAGTGAATGAATAACATTTGGACTATTTGACTTTCACTCACTGTGAGCTCACAGGCATCCTGGGGCCAAGTGGTCTGTTTTCACAAGTGAACTAGCCCAGGCTGAAACTCTCTGACATCACGTAATAAGCTTCACCACCCTGTCTCAAACCAGCACGATGATGTCACTCTCCAAATTACCGGGTGATGTCCTTACTAACAAAGGTTCTTGAAACCACTGCACTCAGAACGTGTGGTGTGTGGACTCAAATTATGCCATTAGATGCATAGTAGAAGACTATGGTTTAAAGTGTGTTTTATGCTTACTTATTCATTCAAGAGGCAACAAGAACAGAGTCAACATGGCTATCCTTCCTGGGCCCATTCCCCTGTGTCTGTATCTTCCTACCTGTGCATTCGTACTGCAGCCCCTTGCCGTAGTGGCCCTTCTCACAGATGCAGTCGTACTGGCCCGTGTGGGTGCCACACTTGCAGCTGGCCATGATGTCACAGCAGTCCGCTCCGGCCTCGCACAGGGACGAGCAGCGGGATAGGTCTTCCTGGATGTAGCTTCCTGTCGGCAGGTCTGAGTGGAGACAAAGGTCAAAGGTCACCAGAGGATATTAGCAACGTTTTTCTTTCATAAACCTTATTATCTTTTCCTTTTCAATTTTACGAGATTGCAGTTCCGTTCCTCTTACGCATCTTATAGTTCTTATGATGAAGGAAAAATTTGGGAGTCAGAGAGGGACAAAAGGGATTTTAGTCAACGAGCATGTGTTCGTCTTTTCTATACAATTTGTGATATTAGAAGGTAACCAATTGGTTGGGTCAGCACTGGTGGGAGAAAACTGTTTTCTGAGTCATTGAAAACTATGGAGTCAATTCCAATCCTGTAGATTACTGTAAATTGGCCTAATACTGTATAAACATCTGTATTGCGTAATAGTAAAAATGTTATGTAGGCTGCGCTAAGCCAGGGCTGGATAAACGTATCTGCCTCACTCATAAATAATAACAAAAAAAGCAGGATTGGCCGAGTGATTGTTCTTCCTGAGAAGTAGGAACCAAACAAAGTGCATTGTGGGCCAGATGTTTGAGGATTGTGTTCGGTCAAGTGTTTGGGGTCGGCAGGAGATAAAGACCTGGGTTCAAATGTTTCAGCTACACTTAATTGAGCTTGCCTCGTGCAATGGAATCAATGGTATAGGGCTGGAGGGGAAACTATGGCTGAGACTGGGACTGGGGCTGAAAATATGGCTGAAACTGGAGCTGGGGCTGAAGATATGGCTGAAACTGGAGCTGGGGCTGAAGATATGGCTGAAACTGGGGCTGAAGATATGGCTGAAACTGGAGCTGGGGCTGAAGATATGGCTGAAACTGGGGCTGAAGATATGGCTGAAACTGGGGCTGAAGATATGGCTGAAGCTGGGGCTGAAGATATGGCTGAAACTGGGGCTGAAGATATGGCTGAAACTGGGGCTGAAGATATGGCTGAAGCTGGGGCTGAAGATATGGCTGAAGCTGGGGCTGAAGATATGGCTGAAGCTGGGGCTGAAGATATGGCTGAAACTGGGGCTGAAGATATGGCTGAAGCTGGGGCTGAAGATATGGCTGAAACTGGGGCTGAAGATATGGCTGAAGCTGGGTCTGGAGATATGGCTGGAGCTGGGGCTATAGGGCTGAGGAACTGGTGTTTGGGTTGGGGTTGGCAGAGCCAGGGGGCAGACTTGGAGAGGGAGAGTCAGTAAAACAGAGACACACGGCAGGGAGACCTGATAACATGCACTGGCTGCCTTGGCTCACACTCTGACAACCTTATCCCTCTCTCAGTCTGACAGAAGTGATTTACCACTGTCTAGAGTCCTAAATGGAACACTATTCACGGTTCGGCTCTTGCATGTTGTTGTTTTATGGTCCGATGCAACTGATGTCTGAGAAACGATGACTCCACTACTATTTCTGGGTTCTGCTCCCTCACATGGACTGTGGGAATGGAGAAGGTATTTTACCTCCTTTTTGATGGTGTTATGTGGCTAGATACACGAGACATACAGGGCAAACTGTGCGCACGATGTGGATGGAATTCCGCTGAAATTCCCACTGGGCGCAGACGTCAGTTTAACATGAGTTTTTATTTACATTTAGTTGAGTTGTCAGGTTAAAAGACGAAATTCCCTTTAGTTGATTACTTTTTGCTATTCCGATCTGTTTTCCACGTTGATTCAACGCCATCACATTGATTTTTTGTTGTTGCTTTTGTTGAAATGACGTGGTAACAACGTTCATTCAACCAGTTTTTGCCCAGTGGGTTAGTCACATGGAGCTGCTGAGACCTTAGTTAAGAGAAGTATATCCCACTCAATATTTCCTTGTGCTAGCCTGGGTACCAGTCCGTTTGTGCTATCATTCCCTGTTTGTCATGACAAGGAATGACAAGGAGTGAAAAGATAGCACGAACAGACCGGTACCCAGGCTATTCAAGTGCCCCATCCGCCTCACCTTCATGCAGTGCCCGGCGAGCCAGGGCCTCGAACTCTGCAAAGTTGTGTACTAGGTAGCAGTGCTGGTCCTTAGGGTGTGAGGCCATGTCATGTAACTCTCTGATGTTCCCCTGCCAGATCCCCAGGGTGTAGATCTCCACCCCCTGCGCCCTCAGAGCGGCCGCCACCGGGCGAGGGTCGCCCCCGTTGGAGTAGCCGTCCGTTATCAGGAAGATCACCTTGGTGGCGTTGGCCCGCGAGTGACGCAGGATTTGCTGTGGGAGAATGAGAAGATTAGAAAACGAAGAAATTGGTAGAGTTTGTACAGGAATGGATGGTGTATTCGCTGTGGAAGAATGAGAAGATTTAAAGAATGAATACAGGTGTGAATGGATGGTGGATTTGCTATGGTGGAATGAGAGGATTGGAAGAATGAATTCAGGTGTGAATGGATGGTGGATTTGCTGTTGTTGAATGAGAGGTTTTGAAGAATGAATACAGGTGTGAACGGATGGTGGATTTGCTGTGGTAGAATGAGAGGATTTGAAGAATGAAGGTGTATACAGGTCCATACAGGTGTGAATGGATGGTGGATGTTGTTGGATCATCATCAGGTACTGCACAGAGTGAAGTGAATACAGTAACCATGTCTATAGCAAATGCATTCAGCCTTTACAGCAGCAGCCAGCTAACCACTAGAACATTAGAGCAACCCTGTTATAGCAGAGTGGAGCTGCTGCAGACACACACATGGGTTCAAACACCATTCGAAATTATTTCAAGTACATTAGCTGTGTTTGATGGCGCTTGCCTGGAGAAATGGGACCAATAGAATAGTCCCAAAAGTGTAAACGCTGCCCATCTGGCTTTTCTAGGCAGGTTAAAGCAAACCAAGTATTTTAATGATTTCAAATAGTATTTGAACCCAGGACAGGACTGCCTCTCTGATTCCGAGGGGTTGGGCTAAATGCGGAAGACACATTCCAGTAGAATGCATTCAGTTGTACAACTGACTAGGTATCCCCCTTTCCCTTTCCCTCAGACACATGGTCTGGTTTGCATGCACTAAGTTTAGCTGGAGTTTGCAAACCAATCCCTGTACAATTAGGCAGGCCATTAAAGACACAGAGAAACATTATTTCCACTGCCCAGAAGTTAAATCCTGGAGAGAGAAAGAGTGTGAGAGACATCTCCTCTGCTGGTCAGCGTTGCTCTACTGTACTGTACATAACACAGCAAGCCAGGCCTGCTACAGTTGGTGTGTTTATTTGGAATGAAATTAATTTAAATGGTATGGATGTGCGGAAAAGGGGAAAACAAGGACTATGAAGAAGCTGGGGGAGTGAAAACAAGATGACGTGAGTGTGAGACATTAATGGAGAGATGTTGACACAAAGGGTAGTTCAATAAAATAAACAGAGATCATGGAGAGAGTGTGACAGAGAGTGAGGGAGAGATCATGGAGAGAGTGTGACAGAGAGTGAGGGAAAGATAATGGAGAACGTGAGAGGATTGGAGACATGGTTGTAAGGGCGTGACCAAGGAGAGAAGTAGATAGACGTAGAGAGAGAGAGAGAGAGAGTGGGAGGGAGAGAGCGAGAGAGAGAAAAGAGAGATAGAGGAGAGAGAGAGAGAGAGAGAGAGAGAGAGAGGAGAGAATAGAGAGTGAGAGAGAGAGAGAGAGAGAGAGAGAGAGAGAGAGAGAGAGAGAGAGAGAGAGAAAAAAAAAAGAAAGGAATAGGAAGCTGGTGTTCTGTTCTTTATTGTCTAATTGGCTGCACTTCAAGCATCTCCGGCGGGGTAAAGTAATTACAGAGGCCGTGAAGCGAGGGAAGGAAGGATGGAGAGATGGAGGACAGAGAAGGGGAGGGAGGAAAAGCCTGGCTTCTCTGATCCTCTCTTCAAAGTCAACAGAGAGGCACCCTGGTTCTCATCGCAGCCTTCCAGGCCTCTCTGCCGCTCGCTCCCAGCTGTCAGTGCACCCAGGCGGGCTGATTTGTTACGGTGAGGGGCCTCGCTGATTCTCCCTCCCTGGTTCTCCCTCCCTGGTTCTCCCTTGGACCTAAACTGTCTGCTGTCACCAAACCACAGTGATGTCATTGTGGCCTGTGCCCAGGATGGGGTGGAGTAGAGGAGAGAGAGAGGTGACTGAGAGAGAAGTGTGTGTTTTGGGGTGTTTTAGGGTATTTTATGGGGTGCTCAAAGTTCTGTGGGGTTGCAAGAGTTTGTGTTGGGGTGTGAGATGATGGCTTGTGGCTGGTGGTGAGCAGGGGGGTGACACAGCTGTGTGTTTATTTTTGTACATTTTATTTCACCTTTATTTAACCAGGTAGGCCAGTTGAAAACAAGTTCTCATTTACAACTGCGACCTGGCCAAGATAAAGCAAAGCAGTGCGACAAAACAACAACACAGAGTTACACATAAACAAACGTACAGTCAATAACACACAAAAAAATAAAAATAGACAGTGTGTACAGTGTGTGCAAATGTAGAAGAGTAGGGAGGTAGGCAATGAATAGGCCCTAGAGGCTAAAATGATTACAATTTAGCATTAATAGTGGAGTGATAGATGTGCAGATGATGATGTGCAAGTAGAGATACTGGGGTGCAAAAGAGCAAGAAGGTGAAGTTAGAGAGGGAGATATAAGACTCCAGCTTCAGAGATTTTTGCAATTTGTTCCAGTCATTGGCAGCAGAGAACTGGAAGGAAAGGCAGCCAAAGGAAGTGTTGGCCTTGGGGATGACCAGTGCAGTATACCTGCTGGAGCGCGTGCTATGGGTGGGTGTTGCTATGGTGACCAGTGAGCTGAGATAAGGCGGGGCTTTACCTAGCAAATACTTATATAGTGAGGGCCAGCCAACGAGAGCAGACAGGTTGCAGTGGTGGGTAGTATATGAGGCTTTGGTGACAAAACCGCTGGCACTGTGATAGACTACATCCAGTTTGCTGAGTAAAGGGTTGGGGGCTATTTTGTAAATGACATTGCCAAAGTCAAGGATCGGTAGGACGGTCAGTTTTATGAGGGTATGTTTGGCGGCATGAGTAAAGGAGGCTTTGTTGCGAAATAGGAATTTTGGAATGGTGATGCTTAATGTGAGTCTGGAAGGAGAGTTTAGTCTAACCAGACACCTAGGTATTTGTAGTTGTCCACATATTCTAAGTCAGAACCGTCCAGATTAGTGATGCTAGTCGGGCGGGAGGATGCGGGCAGCAATCGGTTGAAGAGCATGCACTTAGTTTTGTGTGTGTATGTATCAATCCTATATATAGCTACACACACACACACACACACACACTGCTACACACACATGCAAGGAAGCATGTACCCACACACACCTGTTCTTCTATCACTAGTTTTTCGTCATGAATCTTGTTCTAAAGGCAGCTCTGCAGAGTGGTCACTCGCTGGCACAGCCACAAAGTCATCAAATCTGACCTTAACCCTAATGCCTAACCCTAACCTTAAATTAATTGTTTTCATAGATATTTACAATATAGCCAATTTTGACTTTGCAGCTGGCCTATCTAAGGGGAAATCGCTCAGTTCTGCCTCCAGGACACGACTTGTGACAATAAACATCAACCTGCATATAAAACAGTTGTGGGCCTCACTAATTGTAGGATTTGGCAGCTCGCAAGCGAAACACTCCTTTTAGCATGACGCCTTGGTGTGTGTGTGTGTGTGTGTGTGTGTGTGTGTGTGTGTGTGTGTGTGTGTGTGTGTGTGTGTGTGTGTGTGTGTGTGTGTGTGTGTGTGTGTGTGTGTGTGTGGGTGGGTGGGTGTGGGTGGGTGTGTGTGTGTGTGTGGGTGTAGATAATAGTACTCAACCAACACTATGGGCTTTGAGTGAACCTATGTGCGGTTGGAACCTTTTGATACTGTACAGAGTACATCTCATGCATTTCCTCAGGCCTACTGTGAGATACATCCATCCAAGAAAGTCCTACTGTGAGATACATTCATCCAAGAAAGTCCTACTGTGAGATACATTCATCCAAGAAAGTCCTACTGTGAGATACATCCATCCAAGAAAGTCCGACTGTGAGATACATCCATCCAAGAAAGTCCTACTGTGAGATACATCCATCCAAGAAAGTCCTACTGTGAGATACATCCATCCAAGAAAGTCCTACTGTGAGATACATCCATCCAAGAAAGTCCGACTGTGAGATACATCCATCCAAGAAAGTCCTACTGTGAGATACATCCATCCAAGAAAGTCCTACTGTGAGATACATTCATCCAAGAAAGTCCTACTGTGAGATACATCCATCCAAGAAAGTCCTACTGTGAGATACATCCATCCAAGAAAGTCCAACTGTGAGATACATCCATCCAAGAAAGTCCTACTGTGAGATACATCCATCCAAGAAAGTCCTACTGTGAGATACATCCATCCAAGTAAGTCCTACTGTGAGATACATCCATCCAAGTAAGTCCTACTGTGAGATACATCCATCCAAGAAAGATAGAAAGCAGCAGCAATAGGATAGTGTACAGTTGAAGTCGGAAGTTTACATACACTTAGGTTGGAGTCATTAAAACTTGTTTTTCAACCTCTCCACAAATGTCTTGTTAACAAACTAGTTTTGGCAAGTCAGTTAGGACATATACTTTGTGCATGACACAAGTCATTTTTCCAACAATTGTTTACAGACAGATTATTTCACTTATAATTCACTGTATTTCAATTCCAGTGGGTCGGAAGTTTACATACACTAAGTTGACTGTGCCTTTAAATAGCTTGGAAAATTCCAGAAAATGATGACATGGCTTTAGAAGCTTCTGATAGGCTAATTGACATCATTTGAGTTAATAGGAGGTGTACCTGTGGATGTATTTCAAGGACTACCTTCAAACTCAGTGCCTCTTTGCTTGACATCATTGGGTAATCTAAATAAATCAGCCAAGACCTCAGAAAATAAATTGGAGACCTCCATAAGTCTGGTTCATCCTTGGGAGCAATTTCCAAACGCCTGAAGGTACCACATTCATCATACCGCTCAGGAAGGAGACGCATTCTGTCACCTACAGATGAACATGCTTTGGTGCAAAAAGTGCAAATCAATCCCAGATCTACAGCAAAGGACCTTGTGAAAATGCTGGACGAAACAGGTACAACAGTGTCTATATCCACAGTAAAACGGGTCCTATATTGATATAACCTGAAAGGCCAATCAGGAAGGAAGAAGCCATTGCTCCAGAACCGCCCTACCTAAAAACGCCAGACTACGGTTTGCAACTGCACATGGGGACAAAGATCATACTTTTTGGAGAAATGTTCTCTGGTCTGATGAAACAAAAATAGTACTGTTTGGTCATAATGACCATCGTTATGTTTGGAGGAAAAGGGGGAGGCTTCCAAGCCGAAGAACACCATCCCAACCGTGAAGCACGGGGGTGGCAACATCATGTTGTGGGGGTGCTTTGCTGTCCTTTAGGGACTGGTGCACTTCACAAAATAGATAGCATCATGAGGTAGGACAATTATGTGGATATATTGAAGCAACAACTCAAGACATCAGTCAGGAAGTTAAAGCTTGGTCGCAAAATGGGTCTTACAAATGGACAATGACCCCAAGCTCACTTCCAAAGTTGTGGCAAAATGGCTTAAGGACAACAAAGTCAAGGTATTGGAGTGGCCATCACAAAGCCCTGACCTCAATCCTATAGAAAATTTGTGGGCAGAACTGAAAAAGCGTGTGCGAGCAAGGACGCCTACAATCCTGATTCAGTTACACCAGCTCTGTCAGGAGGAATGGGCCAAAATTCACCCAACTTATTGTGGGAAGCTTGTGGAAGGCTACCCGAAACGTTTGACCCAAGTTAAACAATTTAAAGGCAATGCTACCAAATACTAATTGAGTGTATGTAAATTTCTGACCCATTGGGAATGTGATGAAATAAATAAAAGCTGAAATAAATCATTCTCTCTACTATTATTCTGACATTTTACATTTTTAAAATAAAGTGGTGATCTTAACTGACCTAAAACAGAGAATTTTTACTTGGATTAAATGTCAGGAATTGTGAAAAACTTAGTTTAAATGTATTTGGCTAGATTTCTGTCAAAGCTTCAGAGTGAGAAAGAGAGAAGGGAAGAGCGAGAGTGAAGAGGGGGGAGAGAGAGAGGGGAGTACCAGCTGCTCAGCAGGCTCTGCTCACACTTACAGTCCCTGTTGTTCCATAAGGTGTATTTTTACCTGTTCTTTCAAATCTGATTCTACTGCTTGCATTAGTTACCTGATCTGGAATAGAGTTCCACGTGGTCATGACTGTCTGCCTCCCATAGTCTGTTCTAGACTTGGGAACTCTTAAACTAGCCCAAGCCAATGGCATGTACCAGATGCTCAGCAGGCTCTGCTCACACTTCCTGGTCTGAGGCCAAACCACACGACTAACAACATTGGACACTTCATGGAACACAAGGCCTTCACTATCTCACCCTGGAATATCCAAGGCCTGAGGTCATCTGCCTTTGGCCCAAAGAGCAGGAACCCTGACTTCACCAAAGAAATAAAAAATAGAGACATTGTCATCCTACAAGAAACATGGTATAGAGGAGACGGACCCACTGATTGCCCTCTAGGTTACAGAGAGCAGGTAGTCCCATCCATCAAACTACCAGGTGTGAAGCAGGGAAGGGACTAAGGGGGTATGCTAATTTGGTATAGAGCAGCCTTAACTCACTCTGTTAAATTGATCAAAACAGGAACATTTTACATTTGGCTAGAAATTCAAAAGGTAATGATCTTAACAGAGAAAAATATCCCCCCACTAGAATCCCCATACTTTGAAGACAGCTTCTTCATCCTGGAGGGGGAAATCAATCATTTCCGGGCCCAGGGAAATGTCTCTGGCGACCTAAATACCAGAACTGGACAAACACCTGACACCTTTCGCACACAGGGGGACAAACACCTACCTGGAGGTGACAGCATTCCCTCCCCCATATGCCCCCCTAGACACAACTATGGCAACATAACCAACAAAAACTGGTCACAACTCCTGCAGCTTTGTTGCACGCTGGGTATGCACATAGTCATACTTAGAGGGGACTCCTATGTTCCTATGGTAGGTACACCTATAGCTCATCTCTTGGCAGTAATACTGTAGCATATTTTATCACTGACCTCAACCCAGAGTCTCTCAGAGTATTCACGCCCACTGACACCCCTATCAGATCACAGCAAAATCACGCCCTGATCTGTATCACCTGTCCTTTTGCTTGTCTCCACCCCCCTCCAGGTGTCATCCATCTTCCCCATTATCCCCTGGGTACTTATACTTGTGTTCTCTGTTTGTCTGGGCCAGTTCGCCTTGTTTGTCACGTCAACCAGCGTTTTGTCTCAGCTCCTGCTTTTCCCCAGTCTCTCTTTTTCTCACCCTCCTGGTTTTGACCCTTGCCTGTCCTGACTTTGAGCCCCCTATCTGACCACTCTGCCTGGCCCTGGCCTGCACCTTTATCCCTACCCTGGATTACCGACCTCTGCCTGACCTGACCCTGAGCCTGCCTGCCATCCTGAACCTTTGTCCCACTACTCTGGATTATCGACCCCTGCCTGCCTTGACCTGTCGTTTACCTGCCCCTGTTGCTTTAATAAACATTGTTACTTCAACACAGTCTGCATTTGGGTCTTACCTGAAACGTGATAGTACGAATTGGCCATGACTGACCCAGCAGACTTGGACCAGCTCCGCAACGCCTTCTCCTCCCAAGGAGTCACCATTGATAGGCACGAGTATTTGCTTTGCGGCCTGATGGAAGGGTTCCAGGACGTGGCCGAACGTCACGACCTAGAATTGGACGCATTGTGGGAGCAATTCCGTGGGTGGCCTACCAGGCAGCCTACCACAATGGTAACCTCCCAGGCCCTCAGTAACCCGGCTGGTAGCAGCGCCATCACCCCGGTTTCCCAGGAACCCCGCTTACCTCCCCTGGAGTGCTACGATGGAAATTCCCGAACCTGCCGGGCCTTTCTCTCCCAGTGCTCCCTCGTTTTCGAGCTGCAGCCTTCTTCGTTCCCCTTGGACCACTCAAGGATAGCGTACATTATTACGTTGAGGGCACTCGCCTGTGCCACAACGGTGTGGGAGCAACAATCCACCGTATGCCTCAGTCTGGAGGTATTCGTGGCGGAGGTGAGAAACGTTTTCGAGGCTCCGGTGTCCGGGAGAGAGGCTGCCTAGAAGTTACTCCAGCTTTGACAGGACTCCCTCAGTGTGGCAGGCTATGTGGTGGATTTCCGCACGCTAGCAGCGGAGGGTGCCTGGAACCCACAAGTGCTGTTCAACACGTTCCTGCACGGATTATCGGAGGAAGTAATGGACCTGCTTGCAGGCAGGGAACTACCGACGGATCTCTACTCACTCATCGCTTTGACTATCCGGATCAATGGACAGCTATGGGAATGTAGGAGGGAGAAGTGGTCTGATTGCGGTCCCAATCGCTCACTCAAGGATCCCACCTTGCATCTGATGAACTCCTGAAGTCCCCGGCGTCTACGCCCCCGAGAGGATCTGAGTTTACCCGAGTTCCTCCAAGAGCCTCCAAAGTCTGCCATTTACCTCTTACCGAGCTGATGCAGCTCGGCAGGACTAGGCTGTCTCCAGCCGAACACGTACACAGACTTAACACCCGGAGTTGTCTGTATTGTGGTACTGCCGGTCATTATGTGTCTACAGTACCTGTCCTTTCAAGAGACCTAGCTCATTGGTAGGAATGAGTACACTGGTGGGTCTTAAGGACAATTTTGCTTCTCCCCCTACTCGCCCCCCTCTCCATGCCACCCTGCTGTGGGGTGACCAGTCCAAGTCTCTCCAGATACTCATTGACTCAGGGGGCCGTCTTATGGACGTTGCCCTGGTGTCCAAGCTGGACAAACACCTGACACACTCCAACCATTCCCATGAATGTTAGAGCGCTGGATGGGTGCTCTATAGGCCGGGTCACACACCATACCACCCCCATCAACCTACGAGTGTCGGGGAACCACAGTGAGATGATCCAATTCCTGCTAATTGAGTCTCCACAGGTTACTGTGGTATTGGTATTCTCTTGGCTCCAGCGACACAATCCCTCGATTGACTGGTCTACTGGTGCCATCGTGGGCTGGGACCCATTCTGTCATTACGTAAAATCGGCTCTGCCTGCCCCGGGACATCTTCCTGGGGGCTTGGAAATTGCCCTGAACCTCTCTGCCATTCTTGCAGAGTACTAGGACCTCCGGGAGGTGTTCAGTAAGGCCGGTGCCACTTTGCTTCAGCAACACCGACCGCTATCCGGTTAAGCGAGATGCGCTGGCACGCCACTTTAGCCCCGCGGCTACACCCCCTGTAAGCCGAGAACTTTCCCCTATGCTCCAAAATCATTAACCCCTCCGCTGTTCATCTTCTGTTGCCCCGAACCCTCCATATACTTCCTATTTTTCATGTGTCTAGATGTAAACGTGATATCTTGAACAGAGCGATATTCAATCATGAGGCATCAAAGCCAACAGAACTGAATAATATTAAGAAATGCTATAGATGGAAGGACAGTAGTGTGGAAACCTACCAAAAAACAATTAGCCAACAACAAATGCAATCCCTTTCAGACAACATTGGATAAATGTTCCACTGTAATAGTGAAGGTGTAACTTGGCAGTAGAAAATTTAAACAGAATATTTGACCTCTCAGCTTCCCTATCAAATCAAAACATTTCTAAAAGAAAACCGGACAAAATGAATAACAATGACATAATGGTTTGTTGAAGAATGCAAAAACCTAAGAAACCTATTCAACCCAGAAAACCTGAGCCTACGCCTTCACTACGGTGAATCACTAAAACAATACAGAAATACACTAAAGAAGGAACAGTACATCAGAAAACAGCTCAATGTTATTGAAGAAGCCATAGACTCTAACCACTTCTGGGAAAATTAGCAAACATTACACAAAACAACAATACGAAAAGTTATCTATCCAAAACGGAGATGTATGGGTAAACCACTTCTCCAATATTTTTGGCCCTAAAACAAAGAACATATATATGGTCAATACAAATCTTAGAATCAACTATTACAGACAACCAGAACCCACTGGATTCTCCACATTGAATGAACTACAGGAAAAAAATACAAACCCTCCATCCTAAAAAGGCATGTGCTGTTGATGGTATCCTCAATGAAATGATCAAATATACAGATCACAAATTCCAAATGGCTATACTTAAACTCTTTAACGTCATCCTTAGCTCTGTCATCTTCCCCAATATTTGGAACCAAGGACTGATCACCCCAATCCACTTGACCCCAATAACTACCATGGGATATGCGTCAACAGCAACCCTGGGAAAACATTGTACTGAGCAAATGTCAAATTGGCTTTTTACCAAATTACCTTACGACAGACCACGTATTCCCCCTGCAAACCCTAATTGACAAACAAACAAACCAAAACAAAGGCAAACTCTTCTCATGCTTTGTTGATTTCCAAAAATATTTTGACTCAATTTGGCATGAGGATCTGCTATACAAATTGATGGAAAGTGGTGTTGGGGGAAAAACATACTCCATTATAAAATCCATGTACACAAACAAAATGTGTGCCTTCAAAATTGGCAAAATACACACATTTCTTTCCACAGGGCTTTAGGGTGAGACAGGGATGCAGCTTAAGCGCCACCCTTTTCAACATATATATCAAGAAATTGGCGAGGAAGCTAGAACAGTCTGCAGCACCCAGCCTTCGAGAATCTGATGTCAAATGTCTACTGTTTGCTGACGATCTGGTGCTTCTGTCCCCAACCAAGGAGGGCCTACAGCAGAACCAAGATGTTCTACACAGATTCTGTCAGATCTGGGCCCTGACAGTAAATCTCAGTAAGTCAAAAATAATGGTGTTCCAAAAAAGGTCCAGTTGCCAGGATCACAAATACAAATTCCATCTAGACACCGTTGCCCTAGAGCACACAAAAAACTATACATACTTCAGCCTAAACATCGGCACCACAGGTAACTTCCACAAAGCTGTGAACGAGCTGAGCGACAAAAAGGAACATAACATTTGACACACCAATTAGGATCTGGCTAAAAATAATTGAATCAGCTATAGAATCCATTGTCCTTTATGGTTGTGAGGTCTGGGGTCCTCACACCAACCAAGAATTCACAAAATGGAGAATTCTCCTACAATATCCCAAGTGTACAATGTAAAACACCAAATAATACACGCAGAGCGGAATTAGGCTGATACCCGCCAATTATCAAAAACCAGAAAAGAGCCATTAAATTCTACAACCACTTGAAAGGAAGTGATGAATGCTATTTGGCCCTAAACAGAAAGTACACAGTGGCAGAATACCTGACCACTGTGACTGACCCAAAATTAAGGAAATCTTTAACTATGTACAGACTCAGGGAGCATAGCCTTGCTATTGAGAGAGGCTGCCATAGGCAGACCTGGCTCCCAAGAGAAGACAGGCTATGTGCACACTGCCCACAAAATGAGGAGAAACTGAGCTGCACCTCCAAATGTACGACCATATTAGAGACACCTATTTCCCTCAGATTACACAGACCTACAAAGAATTTGAAAACAAACCAAATGTTGATAAACTCCCATATCTATTGGGTGAAATACCACAGTGTGCAATCACAGCAGCACGATTTGTGACCTGTTGCCATAAGAAAAGGGCAATCAGTGAAGAACTAACAAAATTGTAAATGCAACCTATATCTACGTTTATTTATTTTCCCTTTGTACTTTAACTATTTGCACATTATTACAACATTGTATTTGACATGATGTGACATTTTGGAACGTCTTTATTCTTATGGAACTTTTTTGTCGTGTTTGCTGTAAATGTTCTATTGTTTATTTCACTCTTGTTTATTATCTATTTCACTTGCTTTGGCAATGTAAACATACGTTTCCCATCAATCAATCAAATGTATTTAAAAAGCCGTTTATTTTTGTTACCTCAGCCAATGTCACAAAGTGCTGTACAGAAACCCAGCCTAAAACCCCAAACAGCAAGCAATGCAGGTGTAGAAGCACGCCAGCAAAGCCCTTAAATCGAATTGAGAGAGAGACAGATAGTAGAGATACTAAAGACTCTGGAGAATAATGTGTGTAAGGAAACTGCATTCCAAAACGCCTCACATACTTTGGCAAGCGAGCAGAGTGGAGAGATGAGAAGAGTAATCCATATGTGCAGAGCTGCTGGTGGAGATATTCACACACACACCCACACCCACACACACACACACACACACACACACACACACACACACACACACACACACACACACACACACACACACACACACACACACACACACACACACACACACACACACACACTGTCATTAAAACAGCAATGGTAGAGGTGGGAATAGCAACCGCAGTGGTTGCATCGAATGTGAACAGATGCTGCATTGACTTGAGTGAGGCACATTGTTTGAGATATTACAAGGGACTGATGCAAGACTGATGTAAGACTGATGCAAGACTGATGCAAGACTGATGCAAGACTGATGCCAGACCAAGAAAAGATATTACCGGGAGGTTCTAACACCTTCATCAAATTAAAAGGATCTATATGCCCCTCCCCCCCTATAACAAAGATGTTTGCCTGATGCAGGCTGGGAGTTTTGTTCAGTACACCTGAAAGAACAATCTCTTGGGGTCACTGAGGTAAAAGGGAGGACGGACTACTGGGAGAGAAACAGAAAAGAAGTCTTCCTATCATTTGTTTATGCCTCTTTCTCCAATGGAGAATCTTTATTTTCATGCATTCCAGAGTGGATAAAAAAATACAAACCAACTGCATCCGTTTGGAAAGCTGCTCTCCGCTCTCCCCGCCCCTCAGTTGGAAGTGGAGAGTGTTTGTTTTGACATGGTATCTGTTCTTGGCTCGGGTGGCCAGAATAACAACAACAAGCCAGAGCCAATCAAAACACTACACCCATTTAACGGATGCTAGTAGACTCAACTTTGCCACCATTGAGAAATATCTCATAAGTGTTTATGTCTTTCAGTTGAGCTTTAGTGTTTACAACGTCTATTCTGTAAGATAACATTCCATCTTTATTAATCCCCCTAACATGTTTTTCTACAGTAGATATGATAGCTTCCTCTCTCTGTCTCAACACCTAGACAGGGGAATGGTTATGTTCAGGTGGGCTATTAAAACTATTTCACCTTCAAACTATAGTTTCTTCATTCGCTCTATGTAGACAGGGAGGCACAGTGTTTTCTTTATGGACTTATTCCTTTCCCTTCATGCATTGTTTCTCTGATGCCCTCCCTACACACACCCACAGCATAATTTTTGGTCCCCTCGTTTGCCACATCACTGACTGTATCCTGCTAATTACCTCCCTATTTGTGGTGCCCTCATTTTAAAAACGTTCCAAACTCAATTACAACGTCTACCTTCTCAAACACAGGAATTAGAGCGTAGCCGAACTCCCTCACTGAGGAGAGGAACCCTGTTCAGCGTAACTCCGTTCCAATGACAGTTACAGACACAAGGTAGAAAGCGGCCATCAACTCAAAGACATTGTCTGCGTAGAAAGGGACCCTATTCCCTCTATAGTGCACTACTTTTGACCAGTGGTGCATGATAGACCTATAGGAAATAAGGTGTCACAGGTCTCTAGTCAAAAGTAGTGTAGTGCATTAAATAAGGAACAGGTTGCCATTTGGGACTCAACCCTTGTCAGTCTGACACTCTACAGTGGCACGTAGTGAAAAGCAACCCCATTCTAATTGTATGAGCAAATCCCTATGGAGCGCTGTTTATAGAGATCTGTCCGTCACCACTATACAGTAAGGTGTTTAACTGTCCAGGCCAGCAACAGTGAGAGGTGGAGAGTGGACACACACTCACGCAATTACCAGAGACAGTGGAGCGAAATAAAGGACTAACACACTACATTGTGGTGATTCTGTGTGTGTGTGTGTGTGTGTGTGTGTGTGTGTGTGTGTGTGTGTGTGTGTGTGTGTGTGTGTGTGCGTGCGTGCGTGCGTGCGTGCGTGCGTGCGTGTGTGTGTGTGTCTGCGCAGGCGTGCGTGTGTGTAGTGTGTGTGTGTGTGTGTGTGTGTGTGTGTGTGTGTGTGTGTGTGTGTGTGTGTGTCTGCGCATGTGTGCATGTGTGCGTGCATGTGTGTAGTGTGTGTGTGTTTGTGTGTGCAAATCTAATTCCAAACTGTGATGCAGAGCTTCAAAGCTGTTATCCAACGGTCTAAAATTAAACCCTGCTATAGTACATTGGTGCAAAGCGTTGTACAGAAATGAGACATTTAACATGTCAAAGCCCCAATCAGATGCATAAAACGAGACATTTAAAAGTCAGCGTGCTCCAATCAAATGTGACATCCTGTGGAAGTGGAAGTCGGTGGGGGGGGGGGGCGACAGGGGGGACAGGGGGAGCAGGCAGCTGACTAATGGTGGCTATTCAGCAGTCTGATGGTCTGAAGTCCACAATCAGCTCCTTTGTTTTGCTGATGTTTAGGAAGAGGTTGTTTACCTGTGCCTACCTCCTCCCTGTAGGCCATCTCACCGT